>NW_006921801.1:101752-102710 GCF_000298275.1 Orycteropus afer afer | reverse complement strand
AAGAAAGCAAAAAGATTCATCCCAAGAAAGCAGCCAAATACAAATAACAACAACAAAAAATTAGGATAAAAAAAGATGTGAAACTCTGACAAAACGAATAGCAAAAAGAGAGAGGTAGACACTCTTGTTTTCAGTAATAACCTTAAATGTAAATGGCCTAAATGCTTTCTGTGTGTCTATCTATTCTTGACTTTTTATAAAAGTGGTGTCATGTAACATTTGTCCTTTTGTGTCTGACTTATTTCACTCAGCATGTTGTCCTCCAGATTTGTCCATGTTATGTTCTGTGAACTCATCACTATTCTTTACCATTTCACAGCATTCCATTGTATATGTGTGTGCCACAATTTGTTTATCTGTTCATTCACTGATGGACACTTAGGGTTCCATCTCTCTGTTATTGTGAATACTGAAATGAACAGGGGTGTGCATATGTCTATTCATGTCACTGTTCTTACATGTCTAGGATGTACACCTTGGGTAGGATTGCTTGATTATAAGGTATTTCTATTTTTCATTTTTTAAGGAAGCTTCATAATGTTTTCCATAATGGTTGTACCATTTTATAATCCCACCAGTTGTGTATAAGAGTTCCAATCTCCCCACAACCTCTCCATTATTTGTTATGTTTTGTATTTTTGATCAGTGCCATTTTTGTAGGTGGTATCTCATTGTTTTGACTTGTATCTCTTTAATGATTAATGATTTGAGCATTTCTTCATGTGTTGGTTAGTCATCTGAATGGCCTCTTTGGTGAAGTGTCTGTTCCTGTTCTTTGCGCATTTTAGATTGGATTATTTGTCCCCCTTTCCTCTCCCTCCTACTCCTGGTAACTACTAATAATCTTTGGGGTGTGTGTGTGTGTGTGTGTGTGTATATACACATATATGTGTGTGTGTGTATATATATATACATGTGTGTGTGTGTATATGTGTGTGTGTGTATATATATATATATA
>NW_006921801.1:95246-101652 GCF_000298275.1 Orycteropus afer afer | reverse complement strand
TAATCAACAAAGAAAATTCACTTCCATGTGTAAATCTTTTCTTGACATTTTACAATAATGAACTAATACAATATTTGTCCTTCTGTGATTTACTTATTTCACTCAGCATAATGTCCTCTAAGTTCATCCACATTATGCAGTGTTTTCTGATTATACATTATTCTTTATTGTTGCATAGTATTCCATTGTGTATACATACCACGGTTTGGTTATCCATTCCAGGGAAGGCAGAAATTTTTTTGACAAGTGGAGTAGAAATGCTTTCTTAGAAAAAGGCATGGAGGAAACATTGACAGCTTTATGTTCTTAGATCTTTTTTAAACAATAGAAACTTTGGGATAATGAGGAGCTCTGGTAGCATGGTGCCTAAGGCACTTGACTGCTAACCAGAGGGCTGCCGGTTCAAACCCACCAGCCACTCCTCAGAAGGAAGGTTGGGTAATCTGCTTCCGTAGAGATACCGCCTTGGAAACCCAAGGAGGGTTCGCTATGAGTCAGGTCTGACTTGATGGCACATAACAACAACAACATTGGATAATGAGCAAATTAGACCAAACTCTGACTAAATAAATAAATTTCCTGTTTGTAATTGTCTACATCTTACATATGTAGGTAGTTCCAACAGCCTTGACTTTACCTCAAGTCTTTTAAATGTACTTTATAAGTGTAGTTGTGCCTCTCTTTTCCAGTGGCATGTAATTCATAATTTACAAATTAATTGAAAGTATTGGTGAAGTGAAGAAAACTCCCAACAGGCACATGGTGCCATGGAGGGGACAGAGAGGGAGGCATGTGCTTGTTGCTGTCAGTATAGCACAGGTATCAGTCAGTGGCTATAAAAGGGATTGAAAAGTAAGAAGCAATTCAGTAAATGAATTAAGTGGAGGTCTGTCAAGAGATTCTATTGTATGTTTTTTTTTTTTTCTATTGTTTGTTTTTTAAAAAAAGGAATTATTATCAAACTTGGAATGCTTCTAGCTTCCAGTAACAAAAAACCCAACTAACTATTGCTTGATTAAATGGACACCTGTTTTCCATATAAGAAGTTCCGAGGTCACAGGCTGGTGGTCTTACCAAGGACCCAGGTGGTTTCTGTCCTTCAGCCCTGTCATTCCTAGCATATTGTCTTTTTGTTTTCATGTTCTTTCCCATGTGGTTACTAGCCCCTGTCTGTATCAGTCACAATTCAACCGGAGGTATAGAACCACTATTAGTGATTAAGAATGAGGGACTTATCATAACACTAGACCTGTGCTAGCCAATATGGTAGCCACTAGCCTCATGTGATTATTTAGGTTTAAATTAATTAATATAAAATAAGAGTGAAAATTTAGTTTCTCAGTTGCACTGGGTACATTTCAAGTGCTCAATGGCCTTATGTGATTTGTAAATATCATATGGGCAGCATGAATATAAAACACTTCCATCATCACAGAATGTTCTCTTGCACAGTACTGCATTTGACCTTCTGCGATTGTGGAAGCTGGTGAAGGAGTCTATTTAAGGCTGTTTATTGTCTTTCGTCTGGTGTTGACCCTGATGCTGACATATATCAGCCAGGATAGCAGTCAGGTGGAAAGTTGGATGTAGACGAGAGGAAGAACAGACTGGATTTCATGAAAACAACTGGAATCCTTGAGGAAAGCCTGGATCTGCATCTGTCTCATACTACTTGCAGCCTCAATAAGGTGGTTGAAGCTGGTATCTTTCACCACAGAGTTGCACAAGCACTTTGTTTAGGACTTGGAGAAGCTGAAGAAAGAGATCCAGCAAGAGCTGGGGGAGTGGCTGATCTTGGAGGATAATGCAGGGTGTGCCAGCCAATCAGCTGCCAAAGTGCCTCTCCCCCTGTGTTATCCTTCAGAGGTAAAAACCATGGCTGCTGCTACACTGGTGGCTTCTGAATCTAATGCAATGTTGCTGTCATGGCCAGTCTTAACCTGAAACCATGTAGGGATTTTGGGAAATAGAGTTCTGCTTTAGCTGAGTTACAAAGGTACCTTACCATCTCACAGGTCCAGGAATCAAATCTGTATTCAAGACAGAGGACCAGGGATAGACAGCACCAGGGATGAGGGACAGATAAGCACCAGTGAGAGCACACGCCAGTAGCTCTCTCGTGTGCATTTCTTTCATCAGGAAAGCAAAGGCTTTTCCAGAAGCACTCAGCAGACTTCCTTTCATGTCTCATTAGCCAGAAGTTGGTAACCTGGCCAACCCTTAGCTCCAAAGGAGGCTGAGAAAGGCAGTATTGTGCTTTTCCAGGCTCTGCTAAGGTAGAGGCAGGAAGGGAGAAGGGGCTGGAAATGGTTGCTGGGTTAATCAAACAACAGTGTGTCCCATGGACCTGCATGGTGCATTCTCCACTATGACCCCTTATAGCTGGAAAGGAAGTCAGAGAACACCTATCCAAGTTCATTTGAAGAAATTGAAGCATACAAAGGTTTAGTAGCTTATCCAAAGACACACAGTTAGTGCAATAATGGAGTATGGAAACCAGATCATCTTATTTACATTCCAGGCCCCTATATATTGCACACATAATCCTTGGGTGGTGCAAACAGTTAACACACTTCATTGCTAACCAAAACACTTATGGTTCAAGTCCATTCAGGGACACTTTGGAAGAAAGGACTGTGCTAAAAGGACGTGGAGGTGGCATCTTCTGACCTCCTTGAACTTGACAAGAGGGAGATACAATCACCATCAGCAGTTCAAGGCGTATTCCTATGAGGCCCAATGTGCCATGACCCTCCAGCCTTTTTATCAACTCTGACACCAATTGTCTCTCCCACGGCACTCACTACTTCTCTGCTGGGTTGGATAATTCATTGCAATGGCCACACAGAACTCATAGGCAATACTCACCATTATGGGGTTTATTAGGAAGTAATAGGCTACAATTCAGGTTCAGGAACATGCTCAGAATGCAATTCTTTGATCAGGACAGTGTCCCTTCTGCTATGCACCCCTCTCTGGCCCTTGGCTCCTCTGCCTGGCCTCTGCCCTGCTAAGCTCTTTTAGCTCTGCAGATAGGTACGCCTAGGTGCACCACATTCTGCCAGCAAGTCTCCTACCCAACGTCACTCAGCTTTCTCACTCAGTGGGCCGGAAAACCTGCCATTCTGCCTCTGGCCTCTTGGTTCCATTGCCGCAGTCTCTCAGCCTGGCGTCTCACTGCCAAGGAGGTCCAGCGCAGGGATCTTGGATCCAAGGACATGCTCCACTTCGCCTCCAGCTCTCCTCTCTTGATGGGAGTGAGATCCTGTTTTCTGCCTCTAGGAAGGCTCGTATTAAGCCTGGCAGAGGGACAAAATGAACCAATCCCAATATTGGAGTTCCATACACCTTATTAACATGGTCCCACCCAGTAATCTGGTGGGAACCACAAAGATCAAGTCCAGAAAGCGATACCAAGTCATTCACTGCACCACAGGCTGGCAATGCACTTCAAACAATCAGCCATTGAAAACCCTATGGAGCATAATTATACCCTGACACACATGGGGTCACCATGAGTCAGAAGGAACTTGGCGGCACCTGTTTTCGTTGTTTTGTTTCATTTAATCACACATACTGTCCATTTAAAACCAAAAAGGAATGCATGGCAAGCTACCCTTCCTCAATACTGCACAATAACTCACTGGAAAATCATTAAACAAAATTACTTTTTATCTGACAGATTGATAAAACTTGAAAGATTGCAAATATTCAGTAAGGTCAAAGATACAGAAAAATAGTCACACTTATACACTATTGGTGGGAGCATGATTGTGTGCACTCTGATGAAAAGTTGTATTTCTGATGGAAAGTTATTAAAAATTATGAATATGCTTCAGCCCTGAAATCATAGTTATAGAAATGTATTGTACCAAGGAGACATAATCTGACAAGTACATAAGATGTTACATACATAAAGATGTTACACATATGCACACATACACATAGAAAGAATGTTAATAATTATAAGAATCTAGTAATAAATGCCCTTTTATAGGGGACTGGCTTAATAAATTATGGTATACCTATGCAAAAGAATATAAAATTATAAAAAATGATGATGTGTATGTATTCTTGTTGATAATTATCTTCACCAAATATTGCAGTAAATGCATGTATATTAAGCTTTTAATATAAAATTATATTCATAAATATTTGTATAGAACAGCATCTAGAAGGATGTTCAGCAAAATATTAATGGTATTTGCTCTGGGTAGTACTTTCTTCCACATGTAAAGTGGCAACAAAAAGTCAACCAAGATCAGGAATAAAAAGCAGTCAATAGAAACCAGCTTCAAGAAAACCCAGATTTTGTGTATAATCAATATGACAAAGGATTAAAAGAAAATGTGGTCTAGTTGAGTGGACAGGAACTGCTGTAGAGAAATGGTAATAATAAAAAGAACCAAATGGAAACTGTAGAACTAACATTTATAACCACTTAGAATTGGCAGAATAAAGAGTGAACTTGAAGACTAGTCAGACCTGGTGACCCCTTTTTTCCATGTCCTCATTGTTCTTTCACTCAGTGAAACATTCTCACTCTTTCCACGCACCAGAGGCTTACAGAATGCTCATTTCCTGCTGCTTGCTCTGTTTCTACCCAAGAAGTGAGGCATGGGTTTTCTCATGATTCCCCAAATTTTCCTGAGACTTTTTAATACAAGGCCACACTGTCCAGGAAACCCTTGTGCCAACACCTAAGCCCTTCTTGTTTCCTTGACTTCACCCTCCCTGCTTCACGGCCTGTGAAAGTAGATAGGGAGGAGTGGTGGCATTTTGCCACTGCTTATTTTCCCTGTTCTGGTTCTCCTCCAGACCCTTGTTTTCGAAAGCCACGAGCTAAGTAAGAACTGACCCTGTGCTCTTTACGTTCTGCTGTGTGGTCTTTTTTCTGAAACAGTAAGCATGGGATGCCCTAGATGCCGCTAAAACCTGGGACTGGTCTAGAGGATAAGGAAACACTGGGCAAAAAATACATAGTTAATATGACAAATTATTACCCAGCTACATTTGCTTTCAAGTAGGTGTGTGTGTATCCAAGGCTTGGTGGGACTAATTACAACCTCATAGGATTGTTTGAGAAATAGCCTGATAAAGCCTTTGAAAAATCTTGAGTCAATAAAAAATGTTTTGCAAATGGATGGAAGAGTACAACAGTTTGCTTGTCTTCACACAGGCAACATCAGAAAGGTAAATCTGTAACACTGCTTATTAGCATCAGGAGTTAGAGCAAATGAGTCACTCCAGTAACATTACGAAGGCAAATTGACTGTGATCCTAATTTCCTTTTTAAGATTGATAAAGGACAAAGAATGCAATTTAATCATGAAAATTATCTTTCTTTACAAACTTTGCTTCAAGGGCAGAACCAGCTGTAAGGTACAAAGTATACATAACACACAAGTAAGACTATGATTCATTAGCTTATTTTAAAATAACTTATTTATAGACATTTTGGAAAAATAGAAGGAAGAAAAAGAGTCACCCATGACTGGGTCAATAAAAATGACCACTCTTAACATTTTGATGTATTTTTTTTAATTTAAAATTTTTGTTGTGATTTCGGTGAAAGTTTACAGAGCAAATTCATTTTCCATACAGTAGTTCATACACATTTTGTTTCATGACATTGACTGTAATTCCCCACAATGTAACAGCCTTCCCACTTTCTCCTTGTGGTTACTTCTTCCCTGTGCCTTTTTTTCCTATGCATTCCTGCCCCCTGAGCTCTCTCCCTATGCAAATATTGCCCCTCTGTTTGTCCATAATTGATGTTTTAAGGAGTGTATCCATCTGATGTAAATGTTCACCCCATATGCCTGTCTATTGTTTGGCAGGAAGCCACAAGAGTGACTTCAGTTCCAGACCTGAAGGGTAACTAGGGGCCATAGTCTTTGAGGTCTCATCAGGCTTTGTCCGACCAGCAAATCTGTTTTTTGGTTTTTTTTTTTTTAATAATTTTGAGTTTGCTCCACATTGTTCTCCCACTCTATATCCAGGATCTCATTTTGATGTTTTTTTTTTTTTTTTCAATCATTTTATTATGCACTGTTTCTGTTTGTTTGTTTCCACAGTTGTGGTCATATTATATATAAAATTTAATATACTGCTTTTTAAAAAGTTAACAGTATAATACATAACTTATACAGCAACGTTATTAACAGCCTTAAAAACAGTCACACCCTGGGACCCAGAGATTGCATTTCTGGAAACCATTTCTTCATCGAACAACGGTTTATTAAGATATAAATTTTAATAGCATACTTTGAATTCAAATTTTACTTCTGTTCTTAGACAAGTTATGTTATCTCTATGTGCCTCAGTTTCCTCATCTGTAAACTGGGAATAATAGTTGTACCTACCTCATAAAAAAACAAAAAACAAACTCACTGCCATCGAATCA
>NW_006921801.1:93847-94811 GCF_000298275.1 Orycteropus afer afer | reverse complement strand
CTGCCTCCTCCTGGCCACACGGTGGAGTCACTCTCAGAACTTAGAAACATTTCGGTGTCACCTCTTCTGACAGTGTGCGCCATTTGGTGCGATTTGCCACCTAACCCCCAGTGACGCCACTGGACACAAAGGAGTACTCAGTAGGGGACAGTTATTTTATTATTGAGCAGTTATTATGTACTAAGGAGCTCGGGTAGCTGTAGTGGCATAGTGCCCAAGGCACTGACTGCTAACCAGAAGGCTGGCGGTTCAAACCCACGAGCAATCTACTTCTTTAGAGATTTACCACCTCGGAAACCCTGCGGGGGGTCACTATGAGTCAGAATCCACTTGATGGCAGTGGATTTGGTTTTTTATAAAGAAGACCAGTTAATACTATTATGCAAATCTATGCACTAACCACTAAAGCCCAAGATGAAGAAATTGAAGGTTTTTACCAACTTCTGCAGTCTGAAATTGACCAAACATACAGTCAAGATGTACTGATAATACTGGTGATTCGAAAGCAAAAGTTAGAAACAAAGAAAAATTATCAGTAGTTGGAAAATAGGGTCTTGGTGTTAGAAATGACAGCAGAGATGATACAATAGAATTTTGCAAGACCAGGGAGTTGTTTATTGCAAATACTTTTTTCCAACAATAGAAATGGTGGCTATACACTTAGACCTCAACAGATGAAATACACAGGAATCAAATTGACTACATCTGGGGAAAGAGGTGATGGAGAAACTCAGTAACATCAGTCAGAACAAAGTCAGGAGCTGACTATGGAACAAATGATCAATGCTCATATGCAAGTTCACACTGAAGCTGAAGAAAATTGAAACAAGTCCACAGAGACAAAATATGACCTTGATTATATCCTACCTGAATTTAGAGACCATCTGAAGAATAGATTTGACACACTAAACACTAATGACTGAAGACCAGACAAGTTGTGGGATGACATTAAGAACATCATACA
>NW_006921801.1:91520-93747 GCF_000298275.1 Orycteropus afer afer | reverse complement strand
AATGAAAGGAAGAAAAGACCAAAATAGATGTTAGAAGAGACACTAAAACTTAATCTTGAACAGAAAGTAAGCTAAAGTGCATGGAAGAAATGATGAAATAGAAGAGCTGAACCGAAGATTTCAAAGGGTGGCTTCAGAAGACAAAGTAACATTTTAAAATGAAATGTGCAAAGACCTGGAATTAGGAAACCAAAAGGAAGAACATGTAAGGCATTTCTCAAGCTTAAAGCACTGAAGAAAAGATTCAAGCCTGGAATTGCAATAATGAAGAATTCTAAGGGCAAAATATTGAAAGGTGCAGGAAGGATCAAAAGAAGATGGAAGGAGTACACAGAATCACTGTACCAAAAAAAAAAAAAAAATCAGTCAATGTTCAAACATTTCAGGATGTAGCATATGATCAAGATATGACAGTACTGAAGGAAGAGGCCCAAGCTGCACTGAAGAAATGGGAATAAAACAACAAAACAAAAACAAAAACACCAAGGCTCCAGGAATTGAAATTCTAGTTGAGATGATCCAATGACCAAGAGACAGTGATTCAAACAGAGAAGGGAATATTGCATGGCTTAAAATCAGGAAAGGTGTATGTCAGGGTGGTATCCTTTCACCATACTTACCCAGTCTGTTCAAACTCACCACCAACCTTCTGATTAGTAGTCCAATGCCTTAGGCACTGAGTCACTAGAACTCCTATATGAATAACAATGCAGCATCAGGATAGGAGGAAGACTCATTAATAATCTGTGATATTCAGATGACACAACCTTGGTTCCTGAAAATGAAGATGACATAAAGCACTTACTGAAGAAGATCAAAAACGACACCTCAGCAAAAAGAAAACAAAAATCCTTACAACTGGACCAATAAGCAACATCATGATAAACGGAGAAAAGATTGAAGCTGTCAGGAATTTCATTTTACTTGGGTCTACAGTTAACTCCATGGAAGCAGCAGTCAAGAAATCAGATGATACATGTGCACTGAGTAAATCTGCTGCAAAAGACGTCTTTAAGGTATTAAAGAGCAAAGATGTCACTTTGGAGACTAAGGTGCACCTGACCCAAGCCATGGAATTTTCAATAACCTCATATGTATGTGAAAGTTGGGCAGTGAATAGGAAAGACTGAAAAAGAATCAATGCATTTGAATTGTGATGTTGGAGAAGAATATGGAAAATACTATGGACTGCCAGAAGAATGAACAAACATGTCTTGGAAAAAGTACAGCTGGAATGCTCCTTAGGAGGGAGAATAGCCAGACTTTGTCTCACTTACTTTGGCCATGTTGTTAGAAGGATCCAGTCCCTGGAGAAGGATGTCAAGCTTGGTAAAGCAGAGGGTCAGCCAAAAAGGGGAAGGTGGACTCAATGAGGTGGACTGACACAGTGGCTGTGACAGTGGGCTCAAGCACAGCAAATATTGTGAGGCTGTGCATGAGCAGGCAGTGTTTCGTTCTGTTGTACGTAGGGTCACTATGAGTTGGAGCAAACTGTACATCAGCTAATAACAGCAACACTATTAGTTATATCTGTGTAACAAACCATCCCCAAATTTAATGGTTTAAAGCAATAGTTTTATTTTCCCTGACTTGTGGGTCAGTAATGTTGGGCTGGACTCATCTGAGTGGTTCTTGTGCTGGTCTTGTACAGGATCATTCTTGCAGCACGATCATCTGGTGACTTGACTGGGGAGTAGTTTGTCTATGAAACCTCAGCTGGCAGATTGTCTCATTTTACAGCAGGCTAATCTGAGCTTCCTTCCCCATTTCTACCACATTCTATTAGTCAAGTAAGTCCCAAGGCCAGCCTGGATTGAAGGGGCAGGAAATAGATTCCACCTCCTGGTGGAAGGAGTGTTAACACTAAGATGGGAAGAATTTTTACAGTCATTCTGCAAACCACCTGTCACTCCTACTATGAAATCTATACTTATTACAATTATTGTGTGTAACATGTTGCTGTTGTTGTTGGGTGCAGTCGAGTTGGTTCCATCTCACAGTGATGACACTTACAACAGAAAGAAATACTCCCTGGTCCTGTGCCATCCTCACACCATTGCTACGTTTGAGCTCATTGTTGCAACTACTCTGTCAATTCATCTCATTGAGTGTCTTCCCCATTTTCTCTGACCCTCTACTTTACCAAGCATGATATCCTTCTCCAGGGACTGGTCTCTTCTGACCACATGACCAAAGTAGGTGAGACGAAGTCTGCCCATTCTCCCTC
>NW_006921801.1:89712-91095 GCF_000298275.1 Orycteropus afer afer | reverse complement strand
TCATTAGTAAGTGCTTCAAGTCCTCTTCACTTTCAGCAAACAAGGTTGTGTCATCTGCATATCGCTAGGTTGTTAATGAGTCTTCCTCCTATCCTGATGTCATGTTCTTCTTCATATAGTCCAGCTTACATGTTTGCTTAGCATACAGATTGAGTAAGTATGGTGAAAGAATACAACCTTAATTTTAAACAGTGCAATATCCCCTTGTCCTATTCAAACCAGTGTTTTTTTGGTCTGTGTACAGGTTCCTCATGTACATGATGAAGTGTTCTGGAATTCCCATTCTTTGCAATGGTATCCATAATTTGTTATGATCCACATAGTCAAATGTCTTGGCACAGGTAAATATCTTTTTGCTATTCTTTGCTTTCAGCCAAGATCCATCTGTCATCAGCAATGACATCCCTCATTCCACATCCTCTTCTGAATCTAGCTTGAATTTCTGACAGCTCCCTGTCAATATACTGCTGCAAACATTTTTTGAATGATCTTCAGCCAAATTTTACTTGTCTATGATGTTAACAATATTGTTTGACAATTTTCACATTCTTTTGGATCACCTTTCTTTGGCATAGGCACAAATATGGATCTCTTCCCATTAGGTTGGCCAGGTAACTGTCTGCCAAATTTCTTGGCATAAATGAAAGAATGCCTCAAGTTCTGCATCCGTTTGTTGGATCATCTCAATTGGTATTCCATCAATTCCTGGAGCCTTGGTCCCCCCACCCCAATTCTTTCAGTGCAGCTTGGATTTCTTTCCTCAATACTATCAATTCTCGATCATGTGCTACCTCCTGAAATTTTTGAACATTCCTATAGGACCAAAAATACCACTTCAGGAATCACTTTCTAGCTGTAAGAAGTGGAATTGGAATTAATTGCTCAATAAAGGAAACAGACTGTCATTGCTCTAATCCAGAGGTGAATCTTAGCATCACTATGGGAGTGGATGTCAACCAGTTTAATATATATCTTCTCTCATATGATGCAACATGAAGGGCAATATCCTTTGTGAAATATTCTAGCCAAAATATTTAACTTGAATTATTCAAATCTTTAGATTTAACTGTGAGATTATAGGGAATATCAGGGCTGAAGAATAAGCAGAAAGGCATGGGAAAGTGCCAGACAGACCTATTCAGAAGGTGGGATATTGGCTGGTTCTCTTCAACAAGTCAATGTCATTACAAAGAAAAGAGGGGTACTGTGCTTGATTGCTGCGTCTGGCAAAACCGCACAGGTCATGTCATGAAATGAAGCCACATGAAAGGATTAATGGTTTTCTTTTTTATTTAAGGAACAGGAGCACCACTAATAACAGAATTGGAATCTTTTGTAGCCAGGGATTGTCTTCAGTACACCCCTAAAACTAAAGAAAACACA
>NW_006921801.1:84741-88748 GCF_000298275.1 Orycteropus afer afer | reverse complement strand
TTGAACACCTCATTTTGTTTTTAGTTTTCATTATTATTGCTTTTTATCATCAGTATCTTTATAAATCCAATCTTTACTTTAATTTTGGGGTTGGAAATATTACATATAAATTTACAGATGTATTGTAATACATGCATACTTACAGAACACACAAATCACAAAAATTTACTCTGATGATGAAGAAAAGTTGCATGAGGTTGGCATTTTGTCAGTCGTGGTAATAACTTCACTTGTGGAAGATCTGCATTGTCTGGATTATCCCTGGGAATGAGGCTGGCATTTCCAGTCAGAAAATTAGTGAGAGTTGTCTGTATGGTCCTTTTCTTTTCTTCTTCATTATTTTGCGGACCAGAAAATCAATCTGTATTTGGGTCCATGTTTTCCAGCAACTGAAGCCTCAATTTAGTTTAGGAAAAACTCCAGCTAATGCTTTTGCTGTAAAACTTTTTGACAACTTCTCTCCCTCTTTATTTCTTTCAACATTTCTTTCCTTTTCAAAAGTAAGTCCTGATTGGTCAATTCCCCTTCTTCATGATCTATGAGATGTTCCACGTTAGCGCTATCAAGCTCTAAATTTAGGGTTCTTGCCATATGCGTGCTTTTTCTACAGATCTCTTTCATCATATTATCCTGATCAAATGCTTGGAGTATGTTCACATAACTCAGCAACTTTTTCCATACCCCTTACATGCAACTCCCTGTAACTTCCTCCCAGGAAAATGTACTAACAATAAGATGTACAGAAAACCCAACAAACAAACAAACAAAAAACCCAGATGCTCAGAGTCAGGGACTCCCTGTATATCCTTTGTGAGGCCACTGGGAGAAAATTCTTAGAGGCTTGTACCTGATTTCTACCAGACTTTACCCCATCCACATTTTCCCTTTGTTTTGTATCCTTTCATGACTCATAGCAACCCCAACTTGGGTTTCCAAGGTGGTATCACTACAGAAGTAGATTGCCCAATCTTCCTTCTGAGGAGTGGCTGGTGGGTTTGAACCACCAGGCTTCTGGTTAGCAGTCAAATGCCTTAGGCACTATGTCACCAGAGCTTCCATATTAAATCATGTTGTTTGTTGTTGTTGTTATGTGCCGTCGAGTCAAACCCGACTCATAGCGACCCCTCCTTGGGTTTCCAAGGCAGTATCACTACGGAAGTAGGATTGCCCAACCTTCCTTCCGAGGAGTGGCTGGTGGGGTGAACCGCCAGCCTTCTGGTTAGCAGGCAAGTGTCTTAGCCACTATGCTACCAGAGCTCCCATATTAAATCATAGTATGACTATATTTTGAGTCCTGTGCATCCTCTTAGAGAATCCTTGAGCCTGGGAGTAGTCTTGAGGAACCCCAACACAATTTGTAATGCTTATCTTTTCTGTGTGGTGGTGTATGTATTAATATAAATGGATGCGCTCTGGGTAATTCAGATAGGAGAGAATTTGGAGCCGGAATTGATTTGCTACCCCTTTGAAACAAATTTGCCAAATGTAACAAGTCATTTGATTTCTTAACTGCTGCTTACATGGGCATTGATTTTTATACAAGAAGAATGAAATCCTTGACAATTTCAATTTATTTGCTATTCATCATGATGTTGTTTACTGGTACAGTCGTAAGGGTTTTCATTTTCTTTATGTTCAGGTATAATTCACACAGAAAGTGGTAGTCTTTGACCTTCGTCAGTAAGTGCTTCAAGTTGTCTTCATTTAGGCAAGCAAGGTTGTATTATCTGCACATCTCAGGTTGTTAACCTTCTTCCGATCCTGATGCCACGTTATTCTTCATATAACATAGTTTCTCAAATTATTTGTTTAGCATATAGATTGAGTTAGTAAGGTGAAAGAATGTAACCCTGTTGCATACCTTTTCCAATTATAAACCATGCAGTATCCCCTTGTTTTGTTTGAATGACTGCCTCTTGATCTGTGTACAGTTTCTGCATAAGCACAATTAAGTTTTCTGGAATTCCTATTCTTCACTATGTTATCAAAAATTTGTTCTGCTTCACACAGTTGAATGCCTTTGTGTAGTCCATAGAACACAGGTCAACATCTTTCTGATATTCTCTGCTTTTGGCCAGCATTTGTCTGACATCAGCAATGATAGCCCTCATTCCCTGTCCTCTTCTAAATCCGGCTTGAACTCCTGGCACTTTCCTGCTGCTCAACTCCTGCCGTCACTTTTGAAATTATTGTCAGCAAAGTTTTCCTAGAAATACCATTACAAACGGCTAAAGTGAAAAGGCCAATAATACAAGTTGTGGCAAAGATGTGGAGCAGTGGAAACTACTGAACATTGCTGGTGGCAGACTAAACTGAAGAACAATGTTTATACCACAGCAACCCAAACACTACTACCCATTCCATTCCTACATATATGCCTTTGAGATGCTCCTACACATGTCCAACACTGTACATGATAAGATAGTCAAAGAAGTATTATTTGTAATAGGCAACTCTGGAAACAATGCAAGTACTCATCAATAACGTGTAAATATATTCATGCAACAGAATGCTGTCTGGCAATGAAAAGGTATGCGCTACAGTCACTCATACAGCATGGGTGAATCTCACAAACATAATTTGTAGTGGATAGATGCAGATTTCCTTTTCCAGGTTAGGGCACTAATTCCCCATTTCCTGTGAGTATTGGTTGCTAATGGCTCACAGCTGGCCCATTCTCTAGAAAATTGCCCTCAGTTAAAAAGGAGCTGAGTTAATCAAAGTTTTTCCCTCTCCCTCACAGGTACACTCTGGAAAAAGACCAACTGACATGCTGTCACAAGAGATCATCCCTGTGTCTCAGTGGGATGAACACTATGGTGCAATTCATGCTTCTGAGCTCCCCTTGGGATAAAACTGAAGCTGAGACCTCATCTTTGCTTAGCTCCTGTCCCTGCCCTAGCTTACTTCCTTCACTGCCTTTCTTCCGGGAGAACAGCTCAACAAATCACCTGAATCCATGTTCTAGACTCTGCATCTAAGATTGTGACCTGTGAAATATTGCTAAGGTAGAGAAAACGATATAGAAGAATACATATATTATGTGTAATATATGTCACATATATATGTCTTTTGGGAGCTCTGGTGGTGTAGTGCCTAAGGCATTTGACTGCTAACCAGAAGGAAGACTGGGCAATCTACTTCTGTATTGATAGTGCCTTGGAAACCTAAGGAAGGGTCGCTATGAGTCAAATCAATTCGATGGCAGTGAGTTTGGTTTTTTGGTTTGGATATATATATATATGACACTAAACCAGTGGATGGAGCCAGGAGAAAGAGAGAGAGAGAGAGAGAGAGAGAGAGAGAGAGAGAGAAAGAGAAGAGAAGAGAAGAGAAGAGAAGAGAAGAGAAGAGAAGAGAAGAGAAGAGAAGAGAAGAGATGGAGATTTATTTCAAGGCACTGGCTCACACCGTTGTGAATGCTGGCAAGTCCCAAATCCAGGCCTTATATTGGAAGCTTTTCCTGACTCACATGGTTGCAGTGGCTGATGAACCTAAAATCTGCAGATCAGTCTGAAGGCTGCTGGCTCACATTCCAAGAACTGGAGTTCAGAGGATGATGAGTAAGATGCAGGATCTAGAGCAAGTGGACTTTACCAGAACTTTCATATATATTGGATGCAAGCCACACCCTCAAAGAAACTCCCCTTATATCATATCACAAAATGGGGGATAATTCATAAAACCAAGAATCACGTTGTTGTTAGGTGCCATTGTGCTGTCTCTGACTCAGAGTGACCCTGTGTACAGCAGAATGAAACTCTGCCCGGTCTTGTGACAGCCCCATGATCCTTCCTTTACCTGAGCCCATCTTTGTAGCCACTGTGTAAATCCATTGTGTTTTTTGCTGACCCTCCACTTTACCAAGCATGATATCCTTCTCCAGGGAACGGTCCCTTCTGACAACATGATCAAAGTAGGTGAGATGAAGTCTGGCCATTCTCACTTCCAAGGAGCATTCTGGCTGCACTTCTTCCAGGACAGATTTGTTAGTCCTTTTAGCAGAC
>NW_006921801.1:82851-84101 GCF_000298275.1 Orycteropus afer afer | reverse complement strand
ACTGCCATTGGTTCTTGATCATATGTCACCTCCTGAAAAGGATGAACATCAACCAATTCTTTTTGGTACAGTGATGCTGTGTATTCTTTCCATCTTCTTTTGATGGTACCTGCATCTTTCAATATATTGCCCATAGAATCTTTCAATACTACAACTCAAGTCTTACTTTTTTTCTTCAGTTCTTTTAGCTTGAGAAATGGCTAGCATGTGCTTCTCTTGGTTTTATAACTCCAGGCCTTTGCACATTTCATTATAATAATTGACTTTGTCTTCTCAAGCTGCTCTTTGAAATCTTTTGTTCAGCTCTTTTATCTTGTCATTTCTTCCATTTGCTTCAGCTACTCTCCATTCAAGGGCAAGTTGCAGAGTATCTTCTGACATACATTTTGTTCTTTTCTTCGTTTCCCATCTTTTTTAATGATCTTTTGCTTTCTTCATGGATGATGTCCTTGATGTCATCCCACAGTTCCTCTAGTTTTTGGTCACTGGTGTTCAATGTATCAAATCTATTCTTTTGTTGTTGTTGTTAAGTGCCATCGAGTCGTTTCCAACTCATAGCGACCCCATGCATAGCAGAACGAACATCTATTCTTTAGATGGTCTCTAAATTCAGAAGGGATATATTCAAGGTCATATTTTGGCTCTTGTGGACTTGTTTTACTTGTCTTCAACTTCAATTTGAGCTTGCATATGAGCAGTTAATGGTCTGTTCCACAATCAGCCCCTGGTCTTGTTTTGGCTGAAGATGTTGAGCATGTCCATTGCTTCTTTCCACAGATGTAGTCAATCTGATTCCTGTGTACTCCATCTGGTGAAGTCTATGTGTAAAGTGTCACTTATGTTGTCAAAAAAAGGTATTTGCAATGAATAAGTCATTGGTCCTGCAAAATTCTATCATGCAGGTCTCTCCTCATCCAGAGCAAAGAAGAATGAGGAAAACCAAAGATTTGTGGAAACAATTCATCCAAGCGACTGCAACACCATGCAATCCACAACCTTTATGACTATGAGACCAGAAGAATTAGATGGTTCCTGGCTACCACTGTCAACCACTTGGAGGGGGATCTATGTAGGAGATACTGGATAGAGAGGGATAACAATGTGGAACAAAACTCAAAACCATTTGGAAAAAAAAGGGGCGACCAGGTTTGCTGGTCTGATAGAGCCTGGTGGAGCCAATGAGACTATGGCCCCTAGCTACCCTTCAGGTCTGGAATTGAACCCACACCTGTGGTTTCCAGCCAAACAAA
>NW_006921801.1:80497-82469 GCF_000298275.1 Orycteropus afer afer | reverse complement strand
CAGCATTATATGGGACAATGTTTCAGGCCTATTCATAGTGTTTCACTGCTATTCACAAGGTTTTCACTGGCCAATTCTTTGAGAAGTAGACGGTCCCTTCCTTCTTCCAAGTCTGTCTTAGTCTGGAAGCTCTGTTGAAACCTGTCCACCATGGGTAACCCTGTGGGCTTTTGAAAGACCGGTGGCATAGCTTCCAGCCTCACAGAAACACAACAAGCCACCACAGTATGACAAAGTGACAGACAAGTTCTTCTCTCTCAGCTGTTCCAAACCACTCAGCTCACTTGCTGGTCTCCCTGCTACCTGTTCTGGCCATCTGCCAGCTCCTGCTTCCTGCCTCTCCCCTTACCTGTTCCAGCTATCCACCAGCTCCTGCTTCCTCACCTGTCCTGTACCTGTTCTGGCTGTCCGCTGGCTCCTGCCTCCTGGACTGAGAATCATAGCTTAGCTAAATTGACACGTAACATTAACGATCACAACAGGTGATACAATAAAGAAAAGCAAAGACACGATTATCCCAAAAGTCAGGACAGTGATTACCTCTAGGAGTGGATTGTGATCAGGGCAGGCACACATCAAAACGAAACCAAACTCGCTGTTGTTCAGTTGATTCTGACTCACAGTGACCCCCAGTGAGTTTCTGAGGCCATAAATCTTTATGGACGTAGACTGCCCCATCTTCCTTCCATGGAGCATCTGGTGGGTTTGAATTGCCATCCTTGTGGTTAGCAGTCAAATGTCTTAGGCACTGCACCATCAGAGCTCCTTTGGGAAGGCACAGGGGCCTTCTAATTACTGGGTTGTTCTATTTCTTGACCTGCATGGTACTTACATGGATGTTCACTTTCTAATTATTATTTAAATTGCATATACATGTTTTATATCGACAGCAAACAACAACAACATACATGTTTTATGCACTATTTAATATGTATGGGGCATGCAAAAATAAAAGTTTCCAAATAACTAGATTATTTGGTTTTAACTTAAATGAAAAAATATATTTTCTAATCAACGAAAGTGAACTGTTTGATTTCTGCTTTCTTAAATTTGAGATTTTCCTTGCAGCTTAGTATACTATCAAGGTTTCTAAATGTTTCACAGATCACATTTGAAAATAAGATATGCTATAGTGACTCTAGGAGCTCTGGTAGCATAGTGCCTAAGGCACTTGACTGCTAACTAGAAGGCTGGTGGTTCAAACTCACCAGCCACTCCTCGGAAGGAAGGTTGGGCAATCCTACTTCTGTGGTGATACTGCCTCGGAAACCCAAAGAGGGGTCTTGGGTCGCTATGAGTCGGGGCCGACTCGACGGCACATAACAACAACAACAACAATAGTGCCTAAGGCACTTGACTGCTAACTAGAAGGCTGGTGGTTCAAACCCACCAGCCACTCCTCGGAAGGAAGGTTGGGCAATCCTACTTCTGTGGTGATACTGCCTCGGAAACCCAAGGAGGGGTTGCTATGAGTCAGGGCTGACTCCACGGCACATCACAACAACATAGATTTGTATACAGTTTGATTTCCACTAATTCAATAGTGATGAATGTATTAATTACTTATGACTGCAGAACAAATTATTCCAAATTTGGGGTGGGGTAAAGCAACATTTCTTATGTCAGTGTTTGAAGGTCAGGATCAGGGTGTGATTCATTGGGTCCTCTGGCTCAGGGTCTCTCACAAGCTGAAATCAAACGTTGGCTGGGGCTGAAGTCACCTCATACTGGACTTGGAAGGATCCAAGATTGTGCATGTGTATGTTGGAGGATTCAGTTTCTTGTCGTTTGTTGGATAGAGGGCTTCACTTCCATGCTGGCTGTTGGCCAAAGCCTCTCTCTGTTCTTTGCTAGGTTAACTTCTCCATCTGGCAGCTTACAACATGGCAGCTAGCTTCCATCAGAGCAAGCAAGCCAGAAAATGCAAACAAGACAGAAACCAGAGTATTTTTGTACTCTGATTTGAGGTGTA
>NW_006921801.1:76502-79287 GCF_000298275.1 Orycteropus afer afer | reverse complement strand
TTCAAACCCACCAGCCACTCCTCGGAAGGAAGGTGGGGCAACCTACTTCCGTAGTGATACTGCCTCGGAAACCCAAGGAGGGGTCACTATGAGTCGGGTTCGACTCCACGGCACATAACAACAACAAACACAAAGAATATAATTGGCTGGCTAGCTTCTTCTGTGTTGCTTTGGAGAATTATCACTATTATTAGATAAGGAGCATTGGTGGCGCAATGCTTAGGGGCTTGGCTGCTAACTGAAAAGCTGCTGGCTGGAACCCACCAGGGGCTCCGCGGGAGAAAAGACCTGGTGATCGGCTCCCGCAAAGGTTATCCAGCCTAGAAAACCCTGTGGGGCAGTCTACTGTGTCATATAAGGTCGCTGTGAGTCAGATGGAGCCCTGCAGCACCGTGGTTAAGCGCTTCGCCGCCAACGAAAGATTGGTGGTTCAAACCCACCAGCCTCCCAGAGGGAGAAAGATGGGGGCAATCTGTGTCTGTGAAGATTGTAGCCTTGGAAACCCTAAGGGCAGTTCTACCCTGTCCTATGAGTCGCAATGGACAGGATGGTAGAAGGTTTGGTTTTCTTAGTTTTATTGGTCAGAATCTACAGCACGTAACAACCCTAAATAGATAAAATCCTGACTGCTATCCTGGATGGCAGTAGATAGTTTTGCATGAAGTGGCTGGATCACAAAGCAACGTCTAACATTCAGAGATTCTCTCCTTACAGCTTTCAGTTTGGGGCTCATATTTGAAACACTGCATTTTCTCTGCCCACAGTATTACTTTACACGTGGCGTGTATCTGTCCCAGTCGCTCAAGCCTCTGGTTGAACCTCAGTTTGAGCCGTTTTGGAGGATGACTGCGTGTCTTTCTTGAGGTGCTGTAGGGTCACCAAAGTGAATTCTAAGTCTGTATCATAACTTGGATTTAAAAACGGAACGTCCTAAACATACTTTGCCAATTCAATAAAAATTTATCTGAGGTTTGAGTGATGCAGCCAAGAAATATAAATATATTTAAACAGATGTCTTTTTGTCTGTTTAATCTACCTTTGATTGATGGTGAGGCATAAAAATAATCCATAATAATAGCTATTTTTCAATTTCTTACATTTTTAATGTTTTTTCCTTTGCACTTTTATTATCATATGTTAAAATGACTCAGTGCTATAATGTAAGCCCTACTGATTGTATCTTTTAACCACATATATTAGTTTATTAATCTACATTGAAAACTTACTGCCATAATTCTACTTTGCCTAATACTACTTTTTGTTCACATTTGAAGACTAGACACGGCCTTATTTTTTATCATTAGCCTTTTGGGGGTCATTTTATTTTGGGTGTGCCTCTCCTAATTAGTAAAGCATTGCACTTTGTCTTTTGAACCCAGTTCAGGACCCTGGATAGTTATTAAATTGGGGAGAATATAAGAAGTCTTTCCCGATTCATTGTGAACCAAGTTGCTTGACATTTACTATTTAGGGAGCTCTGGTAGCATAGTGGCTAAAGCACTTGACTGCTAACCAGAAGGCTGGCAGTTCAAACCCACCAGCCACTCCTCGGAAGGAAGGTTGGGCAATCCTACTATCCGTGGTGATACTGCCTCGGAAACCCAAGGAGGGGTCGCTATGAGTCAGGGCCGACTCGACGGCACACAACAACAACAACAACATATCTTATTATGTAGTGATAAAAAACTGACTTCATTGTTTACCCACGTGTATATACAATGCACTAGACTAATCTTAGCATTAATTATCTCTGATTTGGTGCTTTATTGTTCTAACATTTATGCCCCAATTTATTGCATTTATTGCAGCATTGGTAATAGTTATACATTGTAATATTTTTAACTTCTAATTTATCTTGCCTTTCCAATTACATTCCAAGAGTCATTATAAGATCTTAAGAGCTTGACTTAAAATATATTTTCTCCCCAGATTTCTTGACAATGATTTATTGTCCTCATTAGTTTTTGCTTGTAGGTATAGAAGATAAATACTTGAAGTTTGCTTCTCCTTCCTATACTTGATTTCCTGTATTCTATAATCAGAGAATGATGAGTTCTAAACACACTCATTGAAAGTATTTTTAAAGTTGAACTGACTCTTGTAGTCAGGCAGCCTCATCTTTTTTTTCATGGGGGGGAGTTAAAATGTTCACCTCAGTGACGTCAGGGGAGACATGCTGATTTGTTTCACTGAGTTAGGCAGTTGGGGAAAGGCAGGGAGAGTAAGCCTTCATTCTAGTTATCACCCCTTCCCTGTAACAGCTTTCCTCTACCTAGAGGCCTATTGGGAACACCCAGAGGAGCAGCCCTGGCCTAGCTCATGAGGGTAGTTACAACGTGTGGTAGTTAAGGTTATGCATCAACTTGTCTGGGCCTGGTTGTGAGTGGCTTGGCAGCTGGATGTGGTTATTCCCCGTGATGAGACTGGTGATCAACTGCAGGGTGGAATCTAGTGGAGCAGCTGAGCAGCTGCCTTAGGGATGTGGTCCGCTTCCAGAATATAAGAAGCTTTGAGAAATGTCTCTAGCTTTTTGGCATATCTAGATCCTGCATTTGGCTGAGTCTTCATCTCAGTGGCCTGCCATGTTGTCTGCTGATCTTGAGACTGCCTCTGGACTGTTGAGCTAGGGCCTGCTGTGTTGCTTGGTAATCTTGGGACTGTGCCATTTTATTGGTTGGCCTTGGGTTTGTTGGGAGCTCTGGTAGTGTAGTGCCTAAGGCACTTGACTGCTAACCAGAAGGCTGGCAGTTCAAACCTACCAGCCACTCCTCGGAAGGAAGGTTGG
>NW_006921801.1:74152-76307 GCF_000298275.1 Orycteropus afer afer | reverse complement strand
AGAGGTGGCACTTAGAACTTGGACTTCTAGCCTCCTAAACTGTAAGAGAATACTGTTGCCTGTTCAGATCACCCATTTGTGGTATTTTCTGTTAGAGCAACACTAGACAACTGATACACAAGAGGAGGCATGAAACACTCCAATAAGACAAAGTTGTTTTTACAGTGCAAAAATTGCCTGGTAAACAAACAGTTTATATTGTTCATTTAGTTAATTATGAGTTGCCATTCCTTGAATAAGACTGAAACACATTATATGTCTATGACAGTAGGGAAAATATGGAGCACAAATATTTTTTCTTGCTTTAATTATTTTTACCTTTGGATAGCCTTAGAGCAAACCCCTAATATGCTGACATTGTGGGGATTTTAATCAGTGTCATGAAACAAAATGTGTAGGAACTGTTGAATGTAAAACAAATCTACTTTGTAAAGCTTCATCTAAATCACAATAAAAAGTTAACAACAATAACAACAACAACAAATCCCTCATATGCTGGTGAGGGGACAGTCCTCATCAGCTACAGAGGAGTCTTTGGCCAAGTTCTAGCAGCCTCTTATTGAATATAGCTATTGTGTTTTCAGAAGATCATGGGGAGAGCACAGTTAATTCAAAATATATTTATAGGGTAGCATAGTGCCTAAGGCATTTGACTGCTAACCAGATGGCTGGTGGTTCAAACCCACTAGCCACTCCTCAGAAGGAAGATAGGGCAATCTACTTCTGTAGTGATACTGCCTCAGAAACCCAAGGAGGGGTCGCTATGAGTCGGGTCTGACTTGATGGCGCATAACAACAACAACAACAACAACAACAACAACAACAACAACAACAACAACAGGATATAGGTACTTTCATAGTGCTTAAGGCCCTTGACTGCTATCCAGAAGGCTGATGGTTCAAACCCACAAGCCACTCCTGGGGAGGAAGGTTGGGCAATCTACTTTTGTAGTGATACCACCTTGGCAACCCAAGGAGGGGTCGCTATGAGTTGGGGCCGACTTGACGGCACATAACAACAACAACAACAACAGTTAAAACTTTTAGTTAAAAAGTGCCTTTATATATTTTAATGGAAGGTTCTATCCTATAGAAAGCTAAACAATATTATTAAATCTCTGATGAAAGCTCACTTTTAGACATAATCTTTGATAACTGTTTTTGTGAACACTCTGCAGTTTCTTCTCTTTTTTCACAATTAGCAGCTATTGGGCTAAGGCCCAAGAAGCATCTGTTAGAGGGAAGACAGCAGCACATCGGAGGAGAACATCTTGACCTCCCTGTGCCGACGGGGTGGACACCCCCATTCCCATTATCAGGACTTTGAGTATGAGAAAGCTTCAGTGGAGGGCTGCCTGGCTTTAAATGTTGGAACTGCCTTAAGAAATGGCAAAGAAAATGCTATGAGAGTTCAGGTGTGAGGGACGGATTACGCGCAACTGAAGATCTGAGAATCGGGGGTCAGAGAAATGTTATAAACGGAGTCTAGTGCATATTTTCTTATCAATTTAGAGGATATTTTCTTTTCTTCCTTTTTTTTTTTTTTTCCTTGATGCATGGAGCAGTGGTTCTCAAATTTCCATATGCAAGAAAATCACCTGGGGGAATTGTTAAAACACAGATTGCTGGATCTACTCCCAGAGGTTCTGATTCAGTTGGTCTGGGATGTGGCAGGAAAATCTGCCTTTCTGACAAGGTCCCAGGTGATGCTCCTGCTGCTGCTGCTTACCCGGGGACCACACTTTGAGAAGCACTCATCTGGCGCATGAAGATCTTCAGCTAAATGAACATATGGAGGAGCACCGTGCATGACCAGTGAGTGCCTAGGGTCATCCAAGCATTTGGTGTGTGGGGAGTACCTTCTTTCCCCTAAAGTTTCAGAGGCACTTGGTCAAGTCAGCCCTTGATGGATTTTTGGAACTAAGCTAACAGTCCTAATAGTTAGCCCCTCATGAATTTGGCTAGGGAGTATATCATTAAAATCCACAAATAATCCTGAAACTTCACTTGAATCAGTAGCTGCAACCTTCTGTTTAGATAAACTTGTTGTTGTTGTTGTTATGTGCCGTCGAGTCGTCACTGACTCATAGTGACCCCTCCTTGGGTTTCCGAGGCAGTATCACTACGGAAGTAGGATTGCCCAACCTTCCTTCTG
>NW_006921801.1:64708-69252 GCF_000298275.1 Orycteropus afer afer | reverse complement strand
GATCTGGTAAGGGCAAAGACCCTAACTTAAGTTAGCTAATAAACTTTCCTATTGCTTTTGCATTGTCGTGTGCTGGCATATTCCTCGCCGAGTAACCCCTTCGTAACCTGGGCACAACACAACACCACAATCTTCCCCAAACTCCATTCTGACAACATCCAGCTTCAAAGCCTCCAGTAGTCCTCCAGACCTTACAGAGCTCCAACTCTCCACTGCTGCACCCCGTCCCCTTTATGATGTGACCCTGCCAATCTTTTCAGCCTCTTCTCTTGCCACCTTTGCTCATGAATACCAAGATTCTGCCAAATGGAACTTCTGACCAAGCCTGGACATACCACACACCATCATTCCTGCATGCTTATGCTCACACTATTCCATTAGACTCAAAAGCTTCCTCTTCACACTTTTCCCCTTGTTTACCAGGTCCACTTCTAGTTTTTCCTTTTAAAAAATAACTTCATGTAAAAGAAATACATGCTTACTATTTTAAAACTCAGAAAATACAAAAAATTATGGAAAAAGTTCCCCCCAAAAAAACGGTTAACTGTCATTCACACTTAATTTTTCATCGTGTTTTCTACAGTTACATATTTATGGATCATACCTTGAAATAGTTTTATTTCATACTTTTAAAAAAATCTAATATTAAAAAAAAATCTAATATTACATTGTAAGCTTTCTCTTCAACTGTCATCATTTATTTGACAATATATTTTAATGGCTGCATAATTTATATATAAATTATGACCAAAAGAAGGGTTAAACCAACAAACCCTATAGATAATATAGATATTATAATATATAACTATATATATTAATAATATAGAATTATATTAGTACATATATACGTTAGAAGGTCTGGTAGCGTAGTGCCTAAGGCACTTGACTGCTAACCAGAAGGCTGGCAGTTCAAATCCACTAGCCACTCCTCGGAAGGAAGATGGGGCAATCTACTTTCATAGTGATACTGCCTCGGAAACCCAAGGAGGGGTAGCTATGAGTCGGGTCCAACTCAACGGCACATAACAACAACAAATATATATATATATATATATATATCTGTAGGGTTTGTTTAACCCTTCTTTTAGTCATAATTTTTGTATCATGTTATCAGGGGAAACCAGTCCCTGGAGAAGAAATCATACTTATATATATAAAGTAGAGGGTCAGTGAAAAAGAGGAAGACTTTCAACAAGACAGACTGACACAGTGGCTGCAAGAATAGGCTCAAACATAGCAACAACTGTGAGGATGACACAGGACCAAGCAGTGTTTTGTTCTGTTGTACATGGGGTCACTGTGAGTCAGCTTTGACTGGACAGCACCTAGCAACAAATATATCGTGTGTGTGTGTGCATCTAGATAGATAGATAGATATAGATACAGTCAGTTCTCTTAATCCGTGGGTTCTGAATCCATAGATTCAACCTATGGCAGACTGAAAATATTCAGAAAAACAAAACAGAACAATCAAGTGGTCAAAGCAACTCCCCAAAGGCTAAGAGGGAGATTAAAGTGTTGTTTACGTGGCATGACATTGTATTAGGTATTATGCATCATCTAGAGATGATTTAAAGTACAAGGGAGGATGTGTGCAGGCAATATGAAAATACAACTATTTTTTTTTAAGGGACTTGAGCATCTGTAGATTTTGGTGTTTGTGCTGATCCTGGAACTAATCTCCTGTGATTACCAAGGGACAACTCTATATACACTCTAGTCATTTAGGTGGTTTCCTTTCAATTCTCTTTTTTAAAAAATTTGCTATCACAGATCATACTACAAAGAACAGTTTTGCACATAACTCTGGCAGCCCCTCTGATTATTTTCTACAAGGGAATTCTTGAACAACAGAAGAGATCACTTTTAGGCTCCTGATATACACTGTCAAGTTGCTTTCAAGAAAAGATGTACAAATCCACAAACTCACCTGGGGAGCATGAGTGTTCCTCTTACAACAAGCCTAAGCCCATGGCCACAACAGGACCCTACAGGACAGAGTAGAACTGGCCCTTAGGGTTTCCAAAGCTGTAAATCTTCCCACTCAGAAAAGCCAGTGGATTCAAATTACCCACCTTTCAGTGAGCAGCCTAGTGCTTAAACACTGCATCACCAGGGTCCCTCCCCTCCTACAATAACCTCTCTGTTGAAAATTATTATTTTTGGCTTTGATCATTTAAAGGAGCTCTGGTGGCATTGTGGTTAAAGCATTCGGCTGCTAACCAACCCACCAGCCTCTCCTCTGGAGACAGATGGGGCTGTCTGCTTCCATAAAGGTTTAACGCCCTGGAAACCCTGGGAGGTAGTTCTACTCTACCCTACAGAGTCACTGTGAGTTGGAATTGACTTGATGGAGTTGGTTTGGGTTGGTTTTTGATAATTTAAGAGGTAAAGACAGTATTTAATTTATTTTTGCATTTCTTTGATTAGGCTGAACATTTTTATGCATGTTTTATTGTGTGCTGTGGAGTTGATTCGACTCACGTGACTTAGATGACAGAGTAGCACTGCCCCATAGGGGTTCCTAGGCTGCTAATCTTTACCAGAGCAGTTTACCAGGTCTGTACTCCTGCGGAGCTGCTGGTGGCTTCAAGCCTCTGACCTTTCAGTTAGTTACTCACCATATATATTTTCTCTTATGTAAATTATCTCTTTGAATTGCTTGTTTAGCTTTCAATTGGAGTTAAAATTCCTGCTCATTTTCAGTACTTGACTTAAGCATCTTCTCACCGTGAAGTTCTCCTGACAACTCTAGTTGTTCTGTCCTAGTCCAGTCCTCTGGTCTAACAGCTCTGTATGCATTTATTAACAGGATTTCAATACTCATGTTGTCAGAAGGGACCATTCCCTGGAGAAGGATATCATGCTTGGTAAAGTGGAGGGTCAACGAAAAAGGGGAAGGCCCTCAATGAGATGGATTGATTCAGTGGCTGCAACGATGGGCTCAGATATAGCAAGCATTGTGGTGCTGGCATAGGACCGGGCAGTGTTTCGTTCTTTTGTACATAGGCTTGCCATGAGTTGGAGCCGATGGCATCTAACAACAAGAGTATAACTATTTACATGCCTGCCTCCCTCACCAGACACTGAACCAGGATGGAGTGTTATCGTTCTCAGGCACCTAAACAACTGCTTGGTGACATTAGAATTTATAGCTAATAAATGAGTCAGTGAAAATGAGTTGGAAGTTGACTTTAACTTAACGTGGATTTCATTAGGTAGATATAACATTGTGTATAAAAGAAGAGTCCTTGGGTAAATCTATTCAAACTTATTTCAAGTAATATATATATGCTAATAGAGTAGTAATATAAATGCTAATAGAATAGTATATAAAACTCACATTATTAAACTGCTAGAGAATAAATATTGCTGGAAACAATTAACTCAATGAAAAACAAGCACTTTTCTTTGATTGGAAGAAAAACAATTTCCTTTGCAAAATGTTATAAAATTATGTTTATTGATTTATCTGGGACCTTTTCAAATTATCTGGACAATTATCATAACATACCTTCCAAAGGACAGCACAAAAATGATGTACTTCCTCTGACAATAAAGCACATATTACATACACATTAAACATATAAATTAAAGGTAAACTTTGAAAACAACTGGACTTTTCGGCAAGTCATACTCTCCAAATAATTTGTGTATTTGGAATTTGGCTTCACAGTTTTGCTATAACTTTTTAAAAAAATACATATATATAAATCCAGGTTAATACCATCTTTGAGATACCAGAAAAAACCAGAGGTGAAAAAAATGGGGTTGCTGCTAAACTGGAAATAAGGTAAATACTTCTGTCTTTGGAAGGGATTTCTTCATGCAGGTGTTAAGTCTGCAGTTTGGGAACTATTCAAATGTAGCAGGCTCTCTATCTCGGAGTCTGACTGTGTCAGGGGACAAAAGGACTCCAGAGTGCTGAAACCCCACTAATGTCCCTTCGTCTGTTCATTATCAAATGTGAATGCTCTTCTTTCACCCAAATCACAATAAAAATAAAAATTAAAAAAAACGTGAATGCTCTTAGCTCTAAGCTGGGTTTAGAGGCTCCTGTTCATCTTAGCAGCTGCAGACACATCTTTTCCATTCCTCCTTTTGGGTCAGTGTTGCTAACTTTGTAAACATTTACCTGTACAGTTAAAGTGCTCAGTTGTGCTCCTTCTGAGCCACATTCTGCCAGTTTTGAAAATGCAGCTCTCGGAAACCTTAATAAGATCTGACTGTCTGCACAAAGAACAGAATGTGGCTCGTAGTAGGTAGATACTAAGGTAGACATCAAGGTCAATGCCAGCACCCTCAGCTATGGTGATGGAGTCCAGGGTGGGCTGTGTGCCATGCTGAGTGCCTGGCTGCTTCACACAGCCACGTTTTATAAACACACCTCTCTGGTAAGTCACACATCACTATTTTTCAAACATGCATTCCTCCCTTCCCTGCAGAATCCAAAATTATAATAAACCTATAAAAAAACCTAAAAATTGAAATAACATAATTTTAATGATTCCTACTGACATCTCTGCCTCAGTATGCAAAAAACT
>NW_006921801.1:62455-64253 GCF_000298275.1 Orycteropus afer afer | reverse complement strand
GTGAAATTATAGTTGTTGTCAATGACACAAAATGAAAGAATGCATTGAACTGGTTCATGAATCTAGAGTGAGAACACATTGTTAAAATATAGCAGATATTTTTGAAAAATACATTTGGATGCTTTTGTTACAGGAGATAACTTTTAAGGATTTAAATAGTGAGACTTTTTTTTTTTTTTTTTTTTAAATCATGGTTCTTTGACCAAAAATGTGATATACTCTTCAGCTTACCAGAGAGTGTAAAACATGGTTACAGACTGGATTCCTTGTTAGTTCCACAGGAATTGCTGTGACAATTTCTATACATGAGAGGTCTTATAAAAATCTTGTGAAAAAACTTCCGGAATACTGACGTTCTGAAAATTATGAAAATCCAAGGGTCCACAATTGAAATCACAGACAGGAAACGCAAGGCTTGGAGGTCTTCCATTTCCCCAGAGGTACTGTTTGCCTTGTTGACAGCTTTAAATGCTCCATAGTAAGCACGGACCTGTTTGGGAGGAAAAAAATCCTGTTGTGATCTCAAAAGGTTGATGGTAGCAATAACACTTAGGAAACGTTACTTTTCTGTAAGAACATGGCGGCTTGGTTCAGAATATTCATTCCTGATAAACTTATATGCAGCTGAAGCCACTGGAGCTGATGGGGTAGATCTAGAAACAGAGTGGAGGCTGAGGGCCACCTGGGAGATCCAGCCTACTCAGGCTCTTGGAGGCTGTTCTATGTACTGAGAGCACTGGAGGGCTCAAGTTTCCAGGTCCCTGCTCAGCCATGCATGGCGGAGTTGATGTGGGACAAATCAGATCCACTGAATCTTTTATAAAGAAGGTCACCACACTTTCATCAGTGCAGAAATTCTCTTTCCAGCTAGTATCCTTCAACTCATACTTCAGTGTTTCTTTCTTTCTCTGCCTGCTTCCTGTCCTCTCTTGAGTTAGCTCAGAAATAAGTCACACTTGTGAAATGTCACATGGATGGAGACACAAATCCATCTAGAACCAACACTGAAGAACCAAGAAATACGTCAATGAAAAGAAACCAGGAGATTTGCAAAAGTAACTGTTAAACTTCAGAATTTATTCTACTTACATAAATAAATGACTTATTCTTAGAGTAGACTGTAACCTTTGTATGACTGACATTCCATTTTCAGACTAGGAAAAAAAAAAGGCACAAAAATATAAGCCTAGATACCCATGCTCAACAAATTCCTATTGTCTTTATCTTCCTTGAGCTTTTGTGGCCTCTCCAGAGTCCTGGAAGTAGCTTCACCTCATGGCTTTTCCTACCATTCAGCCAACACAGCAGCACTACTTCTGCATCCCACCTCACAGATGCCAGCCACCTTTTCGTGATGCCATTACATTTCCCAGTGTCTAGTGAGCATGAAAATCCATAATGGGCCAAAGTGGACCCTAATGGAACAGAAAATAAGGAACCACAACATTAGTAAGAGGGGATACAGAGAAGTACAGAGGCCAGCCCCATTTAGGGCAAACAAGAGAAATCTCCTGGAGAAGGCATGTTTTCCCATAATCGTTTATTTACCATTTTATTTACTCTCTTCCTTAATAAGCATTTCAGTGGATTCAGCCACTCCCATTTAGTGCACTTAGGAAGATGCCTTAAAATTGGGCTCAGCTGTTTCCTGTACCTGGAAAACTTATCCTATTATCTTTATGATACTAATAGCAATAATGATGGCTAATGTACATATAGAGCTTACTATTATTCCCAGGAGCTCTGGTAGCGTAGTGCCTAAGGCATTTGACTGCTAACCAGAAGGCTGGCAGTTCAA
>NW_006921801.1:52685-60015 GCF_000298275.1 Orycteropus afer afer | reverse complement strand
CAGAAGTCCTCTGACACTTCCCTTACTCTATAGAATCTGATATATGCTATTATGCAAGCTTGTATGAATCTTTACCCAACTTTTAAATCTCTCAACTATTAAGTCTAAAATATACACCAACACTCATCAATCTTTGTCCCATTAACCAACAATATATTGTGGCTTTTTAAGGTAAAAATAAGTTTGATGAAAATATTTTTACACATTAGAAAATACACTACAAATTGCTTCTAATGCTCAGTCCATATCCTCTATACTTCTTTCCTACTGTATCAAATTAGTATCTAATTCTAATCAGCATCATAAAGTTAATAAAAAAAATCACAAATCCGATAAACTTTCCACTAGCTTAATGAGTTTAGTGCAATACACTATTTATGCTTGGTTAGATTTTTTTAAAAAAGTTCTTTTTTCCTTCAAAAGTATTTGGACACAGCCTTATTTTGGGGGGCACTGAAAGAGTGATTCTTAAAGTGTAAGTGCTGTCAACACCCTGTTAGTGTGTCTTCGAGGTCAGAACTATTTTCATAAAAACACTAAGATGTTATTTGACTTTTTCCACTCTCATTGTCTCATAAGTGAGAATTTTCTAGAGGCTACATAACATGTGATGATGTGCTTGTGTATTCTTGTGTTTTCTAGATCTTTCCAAGGTAGTAGGGTTAGACCATATTCGGAGATTAACTACCTGTTGTCAGTACCTCTATTGTGTTGTGTGTTTTTTTTTTTTTTTTAAGTTTAACTTTTTATAGTGATTTGGGTGAAATTTTACAAAGCAGATTCATTTTACATTTAACAGTTCATACACATTCTGCTTTGTGACACTAATTATAATCCCCACAATGTAATAGCTCTCCTCCCACTTCCTCCCTGTGGTTACTCTTTCCCTGTGTCCTTCCCACCTATGCATTCCTGCTTCCCTAGTTTCTCCCTGTTCAAAAGCTTCCCTTCTGGTCTCTCATGGTTGATTGTTCTAAGGAGTGCATTTCCCTGGTGTAGCTGTTCAGCTTGTAGGCCTGTCTATTGTTTGGGTGAAAGTTTGCCATGAGAGTGAGTCCAATTCCAGGCCCAAAGGGTGACTAAGGGCCATAGTTTCAGGGGTTTCACCACTCTCTATCCAATCAGTAATCCTATTCTTTTTCATGTTTTTAAAATTTTCTCCCGCATTTTTCTCTCACACTATTCAGGATCTCCAATTTTGATCTCTTTCTGAGTGTTTGCCAGTGGTAGTTGGCGCCATCTAGTTCTTCTGGTCCCAGGGTCATATAGGCTGAGGTTCTGGTGGTCCATTAATCCATTGGACTAATTGTTTCCATGTGTTTATTATTTTCTTCACTCTTCTTTGCTCCAGATGAGGAGAGATCAATTGTTGCATCTTAGATGGCTGTTCACAAGCTTTTAAAACCTCAGTTGCTACTCACCAAAGCAGGATGTAGAACAATATTTTTGTGCACTATGTTGTGCCAATTGACTTTGATGTTCCTCTGACCATGGTCTCAAGCCCATAGGTCCAGTGACTCACTCCCTTAAGATGCTTAATTGTGGCTAAGAAGTTACCCTAACTTTGTTGCCTTTAGCTCTATACTCCATATGGATCTTTTTACAGCACAATCAAATATGCATGAGGGAATTGTGTCTGGCCAACCTATGTATGGTGCTAGGTATATTCCCATTCACCTACCCATACCTGATCTTCTTGCCTATCTATCTATGTACACACCCGTGGATTAGTGTTTGCTATTACTGATAATCCCATATTGTGTATGTAATAATATTTAGCTTTATTGTCTGTAACTCTTGTGCACTGCCTTCTTTTTCCTTAATGATATTGTGCTAGCCACATGCTTTTATTATATTGCCTTTCTCTTCACCCAGATCAGCATCTGTCTCTAAACTAGCCATCAATTTTCCCACTCTTCTCCTGCCATCCCTGGTAACCAACAATGATACTTTCCTTCCCTATGTAAATCTTCCCATGACTTTTTATAATAATGGACTCATAAAATATTTGTCCTACATCCTCCAAGTTCATCTACATTATGGGGTGATTTGCATATTCTTCCCTATTCTTTAATGTTGTATAGTATTCCATTGAGGAGCTCTGGTAGCATAGTGGCTAAAGCACTTGACTGCTAACCAGAAGGCTGGCGGTTCAAACCCACCAGCCACTCCTCGGAAGGAAGGTTGGGCAATCCTACTTCCGTAGTGATACTGCCTTGAAAACCTAAGGAGGGGTCGCTAATGGCACATAACAACAACAACAACATAACAAGTATTCCATTGTGTGTATGTACCATAGTTTGGCTATCCATTCATCTGTTGATGCCACTTAGGTTGTTTCCATCTCTTTGCTACTGTAAATAGTGCTGTGATGCACATGGGTGTACATATATCTATTTATGTCCTAGATCTCACCTCTTTAGGATATATTCCTAGTAATGGGATTGCTGGGTCAAATGGTATTTCTATTTCCAACTTTTTAAGGATGCATAATACCATTTTCCACAGTGGTTGCACCATTTTAGACGAGCAGTGTGAGTTCCAATCTCTCCAAACTCTCACCAGCATTTGTTGTTTCCTGTCTTATTGAACTTTGCTATTATTGCTAGGGTGAGATGCTATTTCGTTGTTTTGATTTGCATCTCTGTAATGGCTAATGATTGTGACCTTTTTTTCATGTGTTTGTTGGCTGCCTGAATATCTTCTTTGATGAAGTGTCTGTTCATGTCCTTTGCCTATTTTTGAATTAGTTTAGTTGTCTTTCTGATGTTGAGGTGTTAATGTTTTCTATACATTTTTTTGAGGGAAATCTCTTATTGGATATGTTGTTGCCAAATATTTATTGTCAGTCAGTAGGTTCTCTTTTCACTCTTTTGGAGAAATGTTTTGATGCACATAAGAATTTAATTTTCAGAATTGGTCATGTGGTTCTTTTGTTTTATTAATTTGATGGATTATATAGATTATTTTTCTAATGTTTAACCATCCTTCTGTACCTGACATGAATTGTACTTGGTCATGGTGTATTATTGTTTTGATATGGTGTTGGGTTCTATGGGCTAAGATTTTGTTGAAGGTTTTTACATCTATATTCATGGGGCATCTTGGTCTGTAGTTTTCCTTTTTAGTAGTGTCTTTGCCTGGTTTTGTTATCAGAGTTATGCTTGCTTCATAGAATGAGTTTAGGAGTATGCCATCCTTTTGTATGTTCTGGAATAGTTTGAGTAGGATAGGTGTCATCTATTCTCTGAACGTTTGATAGAATTCTCCAGTGAAGCTGTCTGGGCCAGGACTTTTTCTTGTGGGCCAGGACTTTTTTTTTTTTTAAATGACCTGCTCAATTTTTCCCTTTGTTATGGATCTGTTCAAATTTTCTACCCAGTCTATGTTAGTTTAAGTAAGTCGTGTGTTCCTAGAAATTTCTCCATTTCTTTCAGGTTCTCAAATTTGTTGAAATACAGTTCTTCATAGTATTCTGTTATTATTCTTTGTATTTCATTTGGCTCTGTTGTGATGTTACCCATTTCATTTATTATTTGTGTTGTCTGCATCTTCTCTTTGTTTTCCTTCATTAAATTTGCCAGTGGTTTGTCGATTTTATTAATCTTTTTGAAGAACTAGTTTTTAATCTTGTTGATTTTTTCTATTTTTTTTGTTTTGTTTTGTTTTGTTTTCTGGTTTGTTTATTCTGCTTTGATCTTTATTATTCCCTTTTCTCTGGAAACTGTAGGCTACTTTTGCTGCTCATTTTCTAATTGTTAGAGTTGTTGGGTTATGGTGTTGATTTTAGTTCTTTCTTCATTTTTGATGTGTATATTAATCACTATAAATTGATTGCTTTCACTATGTTCCAAAGGTTTTGGTGTGTTGTGTTTTCATTCTTGTTTGTTTCTAGGAATTTTTTTTTTTAATTTCACACTTTATTTCTTCTGTTACCAAGTGGTTCTTGAGCAATGTGCTACTCAGTTTCCATGTATCTGATTTTGTTTCTCCTTGTCTTTCCCATTATTGATTTCTAATTTTATAGCACTATGATCCAAGAAGTGTTTTGTAGTATTTTGATGTTTTTAAATTTATTGAGGCTTGTTTTGTGGCCTAACACATGGTCTAGTCTGGAGAATGATTCATGTGCATTGGAAAAAAAATGTGTATTGTGTTTTTGTTGAGTGAAGTGTTTTGTATATGTCTACAAGGTCAAATTGGCTGATTGTGTTGTTAAGATCTTCTGTGTCTCTGTTTAGTTTTTTTCTAGTTGTTCTGTCCTTCATTTAAAGTGGTATGTTAAAGTCTTCTCCTACTATTGTAGAATTGTTATTTATCCTTTCAATATAGCTAATGTTTGCTTTTTGTATTTTGGCATTTTTTCATTGGGTGCATCAGTACTTATTATGCTTATATTCCCTTGGTCAATTGACCATTTTATCATCATATAATGCCCTTCTTTGTCTCTTATGCTGGATTTTGCCTTGAAGTCTATTTTATTAGAAATTAGTATTGCCACTCTTGCTCTTTCTTGGCTGGCATTAGCTTGATATATTCTTTTCCATCCCTTGATTTTAATTTCTTTTTATCTTTGTGCCTAAGGTGAGTCTCTTGTAGGCAGTATATTGGTGGGTTTTGATTTCTTATCCAATCTGCCATTCTTTTTCTCTTGACTGATGCATTTAATCTATTCATATTTAGTATAACTAATGATAGATAAGAATTAACTGCTATCATTCTTTTGTGTTTTTTGTTGTGGTGCTGATGGTTCCTTTGTTCCAAATGTTTTTCTGTGCTGAGTTCATTTTGTTACTGAGCTTTCTTTCTGTTTTTTTCATTATTATTGATTTTGTGTTTACTAAGTCCTTGTGATTTTCTTCTGTCTTCTTTTGGATGCTGTTGTTGTTGTTAGGTGCCATCAAGTTGGCTCCAACTTATAGCAACTCTATGTAAAAAGAATGAAACACTGCCTGGGTGCATACCATCCTCAAAATCCTTGCTATACTTTAGGCCATTGCTGCATGTACTGTGTCAATCCATCTTGTTGAGGGTCTTCCCTTTTTTCACTGACCCTCCACTTTCACAAGCATGATATCCTTCTCCAGAGAATGGTCCATTCTGACAACATGACCAAAGTAGGTGAGACAAAGTCTGATCATTCTTGCTTCCAAGGAGCATTCAGGCCGCACTTCTTCTAAGACAGATTTGTTTGTTCTTTTGGCAGCCCATGGTGTTTTCAGTATTTTTGCCAACACCCCAACTTAAAAGCATGAACTCTTCTTTGATCTTCCTTATTCATTGTCCAACTTTCACATGCATGGAGTGGATTAGGTGTACCTTAGTCTTCAAAGTGACATCTTTGATCTTCAACACTTTAAAAGGTCTTCTGTTGCAGATTTGCCAAGTGCAATATAATGTCTGATTTCTTGACTGCTGCTTTCGTGGGTGTTGATTGTGGATTGAAGTAAAATGAAATCTTTGACAACTTCAATCTTTTCTTCATTTATCATGATGCTGCTTATGGGTCCAGTTGAGAGAATTTTCATTTTCTTTATGTTGGGGTGTAATCTTCATCAGTAAGTGCTTCAAGTCACTTTCAGCAAGTAAGGTTGTGTCATCTGCATATTGCAGGTTGTTAATGAGTCTTTCTCCAATCCTGATGTCACATTCTTCTTTATATAACCCAGCTTCTTGGATTATTTGCTCAGCATACAGATCGAGTAAGTATGGTGAAAGGATACACATCCTTTCATCCTGACACACACCCATCCTGATTTCAAATCATGCAATATCCTTTTTCTATTCGAACAACAGTCTCCTGGTCTCTGTACAGGTTTCTCATGAACACAGTTAATTGCTCTGGAATTCCCATTCTTCACAATGTTATCCATAATTTATTACGATCCATGCAATCAAATGTGTTTGCATAAATAGTGCTGCAACCGTTTTTTGAATTATCTTCAGCAAAATTTTACTTGTGTGTGATGTTAATGATATTGTTTAGTAATTTCCACATTCTGTTGGATCACCCTTGTTTGGAATGGGAAGAAATATGGATCTCTTCCAGTCAGTTGGCCAGGTAGCTGTCTTCCAAATCTCTTGGCATAGCTGAATGAGTGCCTCCAGTGGGGCATCCATTTGTTGAAACATCTCAATGAGTATTCTGTCAATTCCTGGAGCCTTATTCTTCACCAGTTCCTTCAGTGCAGCTTTCACTTCTTCCTTCAATACCATTGATTCTTGATCATATGCCACCTCCTGAAATGGGTGAACATCAAACACTTCCTCTTTCTACAGTGATGACCTTAATGACATGGATAGAGTAAAGCTTTTGGGACATCCACTGGCACAACACAAAATGAGTAGAAACAGATGCAAAATCCATTAATAATTGGAACATGGAAGGTATGAAGTATGAATCTAGGAAAATTAGAAGCTGGCAAAAATAAAATGGAATGCACAGATCAATATCCTAGGCATTACTGAGCTGAAATGGACTGGTTTTGGCCATTTTGAATCAGATGACCATATGATCTACTATGCCAGTAATGACAAATTGAAGAGGAATGGTATGGAATTCATCATCACAAGACTGTTTCAAGATCTATCCTGAAATACAATGCTATCAGTGATAGGATAATATCCATAAGTCTACAAGAAAGACCAGTTAATACTACTATTATTCAAATCTATGCACCAACCACCAAAGCCAAAGATGAGGAAATTGAAGATTACCACCAATTTCTGCAGTCTGAGATTGACCAAACATGCATTCAAGATGTGTTGATTATCACTGGTGCCTGGAATGCAAACAAAGAAGAATCACTGGTAGTTGGAAAATATGGCCTTGGTGATAGAAACAACGGTGGAGATCACATGCTAGAATTTTGCAAGACCAATGACTTATTTATTGCAAATACCTTTTTTTTTTCAACAACATAAGCAATGGCTATACCTCTGGACTTCACCAGATGGAGTACACAGGAATTAGATTGACTACATCTGTGGCAAGAGGTGATGGAGAAGTTCAATACCTTCAGCCAAAACAAGGCCAGGAGCTGATTGTGGAACAGACCATCAACTTGTCATATGCAAGTTCAACTTGAAGTTGAAGACAATTAAACCAAGTCCACAAGAGCCAAAATATGATCTGGAATATATCCCTCCTGAATTTAGAGACCATCTAAAGAATAGATTTGATGCACTGAACACCAATGACTGAAAACCAGAGGAATTGTGGGATGACATCAGCAACATCATCCATGAAGAAAGCAAGAATTATTAAAAAGACAAGAAAGGAAGAAAAGACCAAAATGGATGTCAGAAGAGACTCTGAAACTTGCCCTTG
>NW_006921801.1:39377-52415 GCF_000298275.1 Orycteropus afer afer | reverse complement strand
GTGAATACACAGAGTCACTGTACCAAAAAGAATTTGTTGATGTCCATCTATTTCAGCAGGCGGCATATGGTCAAGAACCAATGGTATTGAAGGAAGAAGTCAAAGCTGCACTGAAAAAATTGGTGAAGAACAAGGCTCCAGGAATGATGGAATACTCATTGAGATGTTTCAACAAATGGATGCCCCAACTGGAGGCACTTCTTCATCTATGCCAAGAGATTTGGAAGACAGCTACCTGGCCAACTGACTGGAAGAAATCCATATTTGTACCCATTCCAAACAAGTGTGATTCAACAGAATGTGGAAATTATCTAACAATATCATTAATATTGCATGCAAGTAAAATCTTACGGAAGATAATTAAAAAATGGTTGCAGCAGTATATTGACAGAGAACTTCCAGAAATGCAAGCTGGATTCAGAAGAGGACAGGGAATGAGGGAAATCATTGCTCATGTCAGATGGATCTTAACTAAAAGCAAAGAATATCAGACAGATGTTTACTTATGTTTTATTGACTATGCAAAAGCATTTGATTGTGTGGCTCATAACAAATTATGAGTACACAGGAATGGGAATTCTAGAACACTTGATTTTACACACGAGGAACCTGTACATAGACCAGGAGGCTGTCATTCAAACAATATAAGGGGATACTGAATTGTTCAAAATCAAGAATGGAATGTTTCAAGGTTGTATCCTTTCACCATACTTATTCAACTTGTATACTAAGCAAATAATCTGAGAAGCTTGATTATATGAAGAATGTGGCATCAGGATTGGAGGAAGAGTCATTAACAACTTGTGATATGAAGATGACACAACTTTGCTTGCTGAATGTGAGGATGATTTGAAGCACTTACTGATGAAGTATGCAGACTACAGTCTACAATATGGATTACACTTCAATATAAAGAAAATGAAAATCCTCACAACTGGTCCAATAAACAGCTTCACAATAAATGGAGAAAAGATGAAAGTATTCAAAGACTTCATATTACTTGGTTCTATAATCAATGCCAATGGAATTGTTGTCAAGACATCAGACAACATATTGCATTGGGCAAATCTATTGCAAAAGACCTCTTTCAAGTGATAAAGAGCAAAGACGTCTCCTTGAAGACTAATGTGCACCTAACTCAAGCCATGGTATTTTCAATCGCCTCTTATGCATGTGTGAGCTGGACAATGAATGAGGAAGATTGAAGAAGAGTTGATGCTTTTGAGTTGTGGTATTGGAGAAGAGTGCTAAGAGTACCATGGTCTGCTAATAGGACTAACAAATCTGTCCTGGAAGAAGTACAGTGAGAATGCTCCTTGGAAGTGAGAATGGCCAGACTTTGTCTCACCTACTCTGGTCAGGTTGTCAGAGGGAACCATTCTCTGGAGAAGGATATCATGCATGGTAAAGTGGATGGTCAATTAGGAAGGCGAAGACCCTCAATGAGATGGATTGACACAATGGCTGCAGTGATGGATTCAGGTATAGAAAGGAACATGAGGCTGGTGCAGTACTGGGCAGTGTTTCATTCTGCTGTGGATTGGGTCACTATAAATCAGAGATGACTCAACAGTCTCAACAGTACCTAACAACAACAACAACAACAACTATATATATATATATATACACACACACACACACACACACACACACACAGAGACAGAGACAGAGACAGAGTGAGTCTGGCAAGTCCCAAGTTCCTCAATCAAATGTCAAGCTGGAGGCTTTTCCCTACTCATGCAGCCACAGGGGTTGATGAGCTCAAGATTGGCAGGCAGTATAACAGGCTGTTGACCCCAGCAGATTATGAATCCAAGGTCAGCAGGCTCACAGAACAGTTGTAGACAGCACGACAGGACCCAGATCCACAGAAGTTTACTGAATTTTCCAGGATATCCATTTATATATTGGAAGCAGGCCACACCCTTAAAGAAACACTCTTTCAGCTGATTGGCTGCTCAAGGCATATACATCAATCTCATCATGGAATCAACCACATTACAACTGCTTAAACCACTCAGAATCATGGCCCAGTCAAGTTGACACACAACCCAAACTATCACAGTATATATCCTGGAGAAATAAGTCATGACACGAACAAATATATGCATACCCATGTTCACTGCAGAACTATTCACAATAGCAAAAAGATGGAAATTACCTAAATTACCATCAATGGAGGAATGGATCAACAACCTATGGTACATATACACAGTGGAATACTATGCAACATTAAAGAACAATGATGCATCTGTGAAACATCTCATGACATGGATCACCTTAGAGACCATTATGTTGTGCAAAGTTAGTCAATCACAAAAGGACAAATATTGTATAAGATTACTATTGTAAAAAAGTCAAGAAAAGGATTTCACACACATAAAAAAAATTCTTTGATAGTTACTAGGGGTAGGTAGAGAAGTGAGGGCAACCACCAACTAGAGGGTAGACACTTATTAACTTGGGTTAAGGAGAAAAAGAAGAACAAACTGTAGTCACAAGAGCCTGGATGCAGGAAGTTCAGTAGGAAGGAAGTTTTTGTAACAGTTCCAGTGAATGGTGATGAAATCCTGAATTAAGGTAATGTCAGCAAAGGGATGGGGTGGTAAGAAAAAAAGAAAAGAAAATACCATGGCTTGGGTCAGGAGCACCTTAGTCCTCAAAGTGATATTTTTTTCTTTTTAAGTCTTTAAAGAGGTCTTTTGTAGCAGATTTTCCAATGCAATACATCCTTGGATTTCTTGACTGCTGCTTCCGTGGACTTTGACTATGGACCCAAGTAAAATGAAATCCTTGGCAACTTGAAGCTTTTCTCCATTTACCATGATTTTGCTTATTGGTCCCATTTTGAGGATTTTTGTCATCTTTATGTTTAAATGTAATCTATACTGAAGGCTGTTCTCTTTGAGATTCATCAGTGTTTCAAGTTCTTTTTGCTTTCAGCAACCAAGATGTGTCATCTGCATACCGAAGGTTATTAATTAATCTTCCTTCAATCCTGATGCCACATTCTTCTTCATGTAGTCCAGCTTTGCAGTTTATTTGCTCAGAATACAGACTGACTAAGTATGGTGGAAGCATGTAACCCTGATGCATACTTTTCCTGATTTAAAACCACACAATATCCTCTTGTTTTGTTCGCCTGACTGCCTCTTGGTCTATGTACATGTTCTGCATGAGCATAAAGTGTCTGGAATTCTCATTCTTCCCAACATAATCCATAATTTGTTATGATCCACACAGTCAAATGCATTTTCATAGTCAATAAAACACAAGTAAACATCTTTTCCAGATTCTCTGCGTTCTGCTAAGATCAGCAATGATATCTCTCGTTCAATGCCCTCTTCTGAATCTGGCTTGAATTTCTGGCAATGCACTGTCAGTGTATTCCTTCAACTGTTTTTGAATTATCTTCAGCAAAATTTTACCTGCATGTGGTATTAATGATATTTTTGAATAATTTCCACATTCCGTTGGAGCACCATTCTTTGGAACAGGCATAATTATGGATAGACCTCTTCTAGTCAGTTGGCCAAGCAGCCATCTTCCAAGCTTCTTGGCACAGATGAATGAGCATTTCTAGCCATCTGTTGAAACATCTCAATTGTCATTCCATCAATTCCTGGAGCTTTGTTTTTTGCCAATGCCTTAAGAGCAGCTTGGACTTCTTCCTTTAGTACTGTCAGTTCTTGATGAAATGCTACCTCCTGAAATGATTGAACGCTGACTAATTCTTTTTGGTACAGCGACTCCGTGTATTCCTCCCATTTCCCCTTGATGTTTCCTGCATCATTCAATATTTTTCCCATAGAATTCTTCAATATTGCAATTTAAGGCTTGAATTTTTCTTCAGTTATATCAGCTTTAGAAATTCTGGCCATGTTCTTCCTTTCTGGCTTTCTAACTCCAGTTCTTTGCACATTTCATTATAATACTTTACTTTGTCTTCTGGAACTGCCATCTGAAATCTTCTGTTTGGCTATTTTACTTCATCATTTCTTCCATTTGTTTTAGGTACTTTACACTGAAGAACAAGTATCAGCGTCACTTCTGGCATACATTTTGATCTTTTCTTTCCTTCCTCTCTTTTTAATGACCTTTTGCTTTCTACATGAATGATGTCCTTGATGTCATTCCACAGGCTGTCTGGTCTTTGGTCATTAGTGTTCACTGTGTCAAATCTATTCTTGAGATAGTCTGTAAATTCAGGTGGGATATTCTCAAGGTCATACTTTGGCTCTCATGAATTAATTTTAATTTTCTTCTTCAACTTGAACTTGTGTAGGAGCAATTGATGGCTGTTCTACAGTCAGCCCCTAGCTTCATTCTGACTGTTGACATTGGGCTTCCCTCCCATCTCTTTCTACAGATGTAGTCCACTTGATTCCTGTGTCTTCCATCCAGTAAGGTCAAAGTGTGTAATCACCATTAATGTTTTTGAAAAAAGGTATTTCCAATGAATAGGACATTCGTCTTGTAAAATTCTATCATGCAATCTCTGGTGTCATTTCTACCACCAAGGCCACATTTTCTAACTTCTGATCCTTCTTCCTTGTTTCCAACTTATACATTTCAATCACCAGTAATTATCAATGCATCTTGATTGCATGTTTGATCAATTTCCTACTTGCCAAGACAGAAATCAATTTCAGAAGGTGATAAAAAATGTTCAATTTCTTCATCTTTGGCATTGTGGTTGATGTGTAAATTTGAATAATAGTTGGATTAACTTGTCTCCTTCTAGACATATGGATATCATTCTATCACTGACACTGTTGTACTTCATGATGGGTCTTGGAATGTTCTTTCTGACCATGAATGTGATGCTGTTCCTCTTCAATTTCTCATTCCTAGCATGGTAGACCATATGATTGTTTGATTCAAAATGGCCAATACAGTTCATTTCAGCTCACTAATGCAGGATATCTATCTGCAAGTGTTTCATTTCATTTTTGATAACTTCCAATTTTCTAAGATTCATATTTCATACAGTCCACATTCTAACTAGTAATGAGTCTTTGCAGCTATTTCTTCTCATTTGGAGTTGTACCACATCAGCAAATGAAGGTCCTGAAAGCTTTACTCCATCTATGTCAGTAAGGTGACTCTGCTTTGAAGAGGCAGCACCAGTCATATTTTGAGTGCCTTCTGACCTGAGGGGCTCATCTTCCAGTACTATATCAGACAAATGTTACATGCTGCCCTTCATAAGGTTTTCAGTTGCCAGTTTTGTTTTAGAAGTAGATGGCCAGGTCCTTTGTCCTGTCTTCCTGTCTGGAAGCTCCACTGAAACCTACCATGGGTGACCCTGCTGGTATTTGAAATACCACTGGCATAGCTTTCAGCATTATAGCAACAAGCCAGCCACCATACATCGAAGTAAACATCTGTATTTACTCATTTTCCCATAAACATCCATTTATAGGAAAATCACATATTTCACTTTCAACCATCACTGAAGGTAGCATCCAAAATTGGTACACTGCTATGAAAACTTCCCCAATTACAGAAGTCTTGGGACTCCAAGACGTTGATTTGGCAATGTAACACATTTAAATGTTGTTCTTGCTGAGCAGGAAATTTGGGGCGGGGAATGGGAGCTACATAGGTGCACTACTGAAAATGTTTTCTCAAACCTCAGCCACTCCCAGGTATCTTGGCAGGCACCCCAGGAGGGAATACCTCTAAAGGAGATAATTCAACCTCCACCTTCCATTAGTAAATTGAAACTGGAGATAATGGCTTTCATGTCACCTACTTGCCAAGACAGAAACAAAACTGTCAACACTCGTTATCAAAACGACAGCACTGGCTGAAACATCCTCAAACATCTGTCTCTCAGCCTCTACCGCCACCGTTCCTGGCAGCAGCACCACCGGAAACAGCAGCTGCGGCTCCTGAAAGTTTGCCCGCGAGGTACTCACCTCTGCAAATCACGCTAGCAGGATTCAAGTTCTCCCTATCCCCTTTCCACGCCAACACCCCAAAGGAGAACCTCCATTCGCCATTCGCCCATTTCTGATACCGCTAAGATCATGGACAGATCTAACGAGTAAAGAAATTAAACAGTACCCAGTCAACGGGAAGAATAGACGTTCCATACTGCCGTGGAGGAACCAAGCTATGCTCCTCCAAATTCGGGGGCGCTAAAATGACTCACATCTACTGGAAGCGAAGCAGAGAGGAGGGGTCTTTGCTGGGCTAAGGGGGCATCCTCAATCTCGGTCTTTACCTTCCTTTCTCCGACTTTTTCTCATCTTGCTCAACAAATTGCATTGTACCTCAGGACTGTGGAGGGAACCCCATGTACAAAGTGCAGCAACAAACCCTCCCTGCCCGCGACGCAGCTCCTCTGGAACCGCGTGAACACGCTCCACCTTTCCCGCCAGGCACCTGCGGTCCTGTCCGAGAACCCCTTCTGTCCCCCCACCCCCGTAGCCTCGGCCTCAGTCGACTCACAATGAAAGGCACGGAGCACACGGCGAAGAGCGCGGTCATGAAGGCCAGCAGCAGGAGGTGATCTAGCTCCTCAAGGGGCTGTGGGGACTCCTCCTTCTCGCCGGTACCCGGCTGCGCGCGGTCCCGTGTGCCGGAGCGCGGGTGCCGCTGCAGCCGCTGGTGCATGGCGTAGAGGTTGCGCATGGCGCTCAGGTTGCACAGCACAGTGGCTAAGACCAGCAGCGCCATTAGGCTGGCGTAGAGCACCGAATAGCCCACCACCGAGAACAAGCCGTCCTCGTGGTCCATCTGGATGAAGCACCAGGTGCCTGGGCAGTACTGCACGAACTCCCCAAAGCCCGCGAAGGGCAGAGCGCAGAAAGCCAGGCAGAAGGCACACACGACGGGCGCCACCAGCGCGCCCCGGCGCAGCGTGATGTGCCGTCGATAGAAGAAGGGGTGCCCCAGAGAGAGCCAACACTCCAGCGCCATGGCCAGCAGCTGCAACATCGAGGCAAGACCGAAGAAGGACATGAAGAAGGCGAAAGCTTGACACAGCGAGTTGCCCGAAGCAGGCACAAGCGCTCTCATACTTCGATTCTGCGCATAGGAGGCCAGTACCACCGGGCTCACGAGGCACTTGCCCAGAAAGTCTGTAACCGTCAGACCGCACACCAGCACGTAAAAGACCGAGAGTGGCGGGCGCGGCGGCCGTAACCCCAGCCCAAAGCGCGCCAGCAGCCCCAGGGCCAGCAGATTGCCCACGAGGCCCGCGCTGAAGAGCACCCCACCCATCGTCGCCGAGTAGCCTCTCTCCACCGAGGTAAAGTTGTTGCAGCGGTAGAGCGGCGGCCTCATGGCGGGTGGGCACCGCGGGCCCGAGCCGAGGCAGCGGAGAGCTAGGAGCCCTGCACCCGGGTGCGTAGGAGCCCCTGGCCGCTCGGCGCGCGGCTCTGCCAGGCAGGCTGGCTGCTGAGGAAGCTCAGCGGGTCGCGGGATGTTCCCCACAGGAGGCGCCTCCTATCTAAACTCTGGGGTCACACCCCTCTCCGAGGGGGCGGGACACGCGCCGGTTGCGCACCCGCTGTTGGCAATGCAGAGAGTGGAGCAGAGGAGCGAGGAGCTCTGCCCTGACGCGTTGGGTCCTGAGGAGAGATTCTGGTACCCAGGGCCAGAACAGAAGGATCGTAGCTAGATTCTGAGCACCCAAGGTCAGATCTTCTTTTGAGGCAAGAACTACTGAAATGAAGCGGGAAATTAAGCAGCAGCCTCAAGGGAGAGGGGGACAAGAGGAGTGGTATTGGTGGGACTCTGATGATGGCCAGCAATTCTGAGGACAAGAGCAGAAGACAGGCTGAGAAAGGGCTACCACCTACTGTTCTTGAATTAGTAGCTCAGTGACTGGTAAAAGCAACTAACATTTGCCCACCACTTAATCCTTAGCTCTAGTTCTTTTACGGTTTCCCTCCACCACTGGGCATAACAATATTCTCCGTTGCATATGTGAGGACACCAAGGCCATGGAAGGTTGAGTGACATACCCAAGGTGGCAGAGTTAGTAAGTGGCAGAACTGGACCTGGAACGGGGCTCTTCTATTGTCTATCTGTCTTGCTTGCAGGACTCCTTCTTTCAAGAGATTGGCCAGATTTCAGGCAAGTGGTTCCAGCAAAGACCAAGAGGCAAAGTTGGCCCTGGGTACCCCAAATCACAGTGGTGTGTGGGAGGAATATGGTTAAGAACACTGACTTTGTCATCAGAGAGACCTGAGTTCAAATTCCTATACTGTTATTCACTGCCTGTTTGACCCTGAGGGACTTAACTCTGAAGCAGTAACATCTATGCAGTCTGCTTGGCTGTTTTTTTTCCTAGAGAGACATTTTACATAACACATTGTAAAGCACAAAACCCACTGCCACCGAGTTGCTGCTGAGTTATAGTGACCCTATAGGATAGATTGGAACTGCCCCATAGGGTTTCCAAAGCTGTAAATCTTTATGAAAGCTTATTGCCCTAAATTTCTTCTGCTGAGCTGCTAGTAGTTCTGAACCACTGACCTATTCGTTAACAGCTGCACACCTTAGTCTCTGCCAGCGGAGCGTCTTTTCATGTAAAGCACAGGCATGTACATAGTAAGTACAATAGTCATGATTCTCAAGGGATGAAAGGCTGCCTTAGTAGCTGATGTTTAACTACAGTTTTTAGCAGGAATTTTGAAACCAGAATAGACTTGGTTTAGAGTTTTCTCATTCCTCTAGTCTATAACTGTTGTTGTTATGTGCTGTCAAGTTGGACTCGACTCATAGCGACCCCTCCTTGGGTTTCCAAGGCAGCATCACTATGGAAGTAGATTGCCCCATCTTCCTTCCGAGGAGTGGCTGGTGGGTTTGAACTGCCAGCCTTCTGGTTAGCAGTCAAGTGCTTTAGGCACTACGCTTGGTCTATGACTACTAGAAAACATTTCTACCCTGTCTAGCCTTTGACTTTTTGACTTGGCTGCATAATAAAGGCAAGAGAGTTAATTGTGAAATGTGATTTTTTTTTTTTTTAAGTTAAAATAGGAGCTCTGATAGCTTAGTGCCTAAAGCACTTGCCTGCTAAACCAGAAGGCTGGTGGTTCAAACCCACCAGCCACTCCTCAGAAGGAAGGTTGGGCAATCTACTTCCGTAGTTATTCGGCCTCAGAAACCCAAGGAGGGGTCGCTATGAGTCGGGCCTGACTCTACAGCACATAACAACAACAATAACAAGTTAACATGTGATATCCAACAGAGCAACTGGCTTTATGTGTGGAATTTAAGTGGGACGATTAAGGCCATATTATGTAAGCAAGTCGATTATGATTTGGGTTAAAGTAGTTCATTATTAATCTTAACCAACCAACCAGCTCACTGCTTTGAGTCAGTCCTGACTCATAGCGACCCCTCCGTGGGTTTCTGAGGCGGTATCACTACGGAAGTAGATTGCCCGGTCTTCCTTCTGAGGAGCATCTGGTGGGTTTGAACCACCAGCCTTCTGGTTAGCAGTCAAGTGCCTTAGGCACTATACCATCGGAGCTCCTTAACAAGTCCACAGACAAACCCAGGGAGACAGCACAGCCCCAAGGCTCTAGATGTGAAAACTTAAGGGTAGCCAGAGAGGGCTTCCAGGCTGAAAGCCTGACCATAATTCAGACCATGGAGTGGACTGCACGAGTTCAAGCTTTGGAATTAGACAGTTTCAAAGTCTACCACTAGCTGTGTGACCCTGAATTAGTTACTCAATCTCGGAGTTTCCATTTCTTCATAAATAGAATATGAGACTTATGCTGACCTCATAGGTTATTCTAAGTTGAGAAATCATAAAATTCCTAGTATGTAATAATTATAATAATAAAGAGCTAACACTTATGAGCTGGGCAATCTCTAAAACTTTTACATATATTGACTCATTTAGTAGAAGGCCTTCCATTAGGGTTAATTCCCTGGTCTTCCATATTTTCTCTCTCATCCTCACTTTTTATCTCTAGCTCTATCGCCTAATGAACAGTGATGGGCTTAGAAGAGCCTCACTTGAAGAAGAAGAAGGAGGCGCAGGCCCTATAACCAAAAGACATAAGCAAGAATCTGAGGCAAGCTAAGGTCCTCTTCCCAGACACACACACACACGTGTGCACACGCACACACACATACATAGCACACATATGCACGGATACACACACATGCACAGATACACACATACAGACTTTACATCAGTTACAGGCTATTCACAGTGTCCTGTGGCACCCAGAGGAGAGCCAATGGACTATAGCTTAAAAAGCCCTCCTTCAGACCAGTTTTGCTGGTTTGATAGAGGCTGGTGAGACCCCTGAGACTATGGCCCCTAGTTACCCTTCAGGTCTGGAATTGAACCCACTCCTGTGGCTTCCAGCCAAATAATAGACAGGCATATGGGGTGAACATTTACATCAGGTGGATACACTACTTGGAGCTGTCAGTCATGGGAGAACAGAAGGGCAGTGTTTGCACAAGGAGACAGCTGGGGGAGGGGGAGTGCATGCAAGGGAAGGACACAGGGAAGAGGTTAACTACGGGAAGGAAGTGGGAAGAGAGCTGTTACATTGTGGGGATTTGCAGTCAGTGTCATGAGACAAAATGTGTATGAACTGCTGTAGGGAAAATGAATTTGCTTTGTAAATGTTCACCTAATCACAATAAATTTTTTTTTAAAAAATCTGTCCTCCCAGGACATCATACAGGGTCCCAAAGCATACCTACACAGAATCTTTGTACCTTTATTTTCCTGCTACAGCTCCTTCTACCTCCATACCCCTCCCAGGAGCAGTGACAGGGTGAGAGTCACCCAAAAATGTAAACAATTCTTTAAAAACAACTCCAAAGTGTGACAGAAGATTCAGCTATGTGTCCTTAATGTGGTTTATAAATACCATGCTTCAGATGTTGAAGGTCTTGAACGGGCACAATTCAGGAAACCACATGTTTCCTCCTGGCCAATGTAGCTGGGGTTTACTCTTGTGTTTCCGGCTGTCTTTCCTGCCTGCTTTGCTCTTGTTCACCCTGCCTTGTTCTCAGGCATAACTCTGGAGGCTCCTCTCCCTGCTGTTAAGAAATCCTATTGTAGAACTTCAATTTCAGCCAAGGAAAAGATAGTTTGCTCATGCATCAAGTATTTTTTTTAACTCTTAACTTGTGTCAGGGTGAGTTGTGTGGGCAATGAGGAGCATACAGCAAATAAGAGAAGGAAAATGTCTTGTGATTTTTAGATATTTGTACATTTTTATGTCAGCTTTCAGAGTAATGAGGCTGAGCCATTTTTTTCTCCCTCAGAGGAAAACTTTTAATGAAAATATCTCAGGCCCCAGTTATATGATAAAATTATCTTCATTATCTTTAGATATGTAGAAGTCTGGTTAATTACACTATAAGACATATAGTCTGGGAAAATATGTGTGGGATAATGTGAAGAGATCATTTTAAATGTGAATTATAATATTATAAATGTTAACTGCGTGTATCTGAATAGACAAGGCCTAGTGGTTGACATGTTGTTGTTGTTGTTATGTGCCATCGAGTTGAACCTGACTCATAGCGACCGCTCCTTGGGTTTCCGAGGCGGTATCACTATGGAAGTAGATTGCCCAACCTTCCTTCTGAGGAGTGGCTGGTGGGTTTGAACCGCCAGTCTTCTGGTTAGCAGTCAAGTACCTTAGGCACTACACTACCAGAGCTCCCAGAGGTTGACATAGGCAAATGAAAATGTTGATCTAACCTTGAGAAGGGATTGTAGTCTCCATAGTTTCTGATATTTTCAGAATAATATTTATAATAATTATTTTAAAAAATTAAGCAGAAAACTGGTGTATGCTCATGGCCAGATTTTAGGAAGGGTGGAAAAAAGAGAAACTAATTTTTTTTTTTTTTTTCTGGATCAATCTTGACTATGCTAAATCATATTCATCGCTTCCCTCCTATTGAACTCCTACTGATATTTTGGGCTAGGAGTTGTGAAGCAGAAAATGGAGAGGAGGGACGCTAAAAAAGCAAAGAACAAAATTAGCTTCCAATGTTGAAGACCCTTCTTCAGGATAGAGACCACGCTCAGCAGGGTGATAATGAGGTGTGAGGTCTATCAGTCGTCATGTTGTGTGAATTCAAATCTCAGCTTTGCCCATTGCTAGCTCTGTTCCCTTGAGCAAACTTAACCTTTGTAAACCTCATTTTTCTCATATAAAAAAATGGAGAAGACAGTTGGACCAAGTTCACAGGGTATTTGCATGGCTTAAATAAATTTGTCTGCATTGAAAAGTAGTTCTCAATTTTGGCTGCATTTTAGAATCACTGGAGAGCTTCTGACATTTCTGATGCTTCAGCACTCTAGACCAATTAAATCAGGCTCTCTGGGTGTGTCCCCAGGCATCAGTACTTTTTGAAGCTCCCTACAGAGATTCTGTTGTACAGCTAAGGTGAGAACCAGTGGAATAGAATGTTAAGCATAGTGCCCACGGTGCTCTGCATGGTCCCATAAATGGTGTTGATTAATATTTTTATTCCTGTCACCTGCTCTGCAGAAGTTTTCTCTATTTGTCCCTGTTTCTGACATAAGAAAAATGAGACTCTGAGGGCTGAATTGCTTGTCCAAATTCATATAACTAGTAAGATGGAAGCAATACACAGAGTCACTGTACCAAGAAGAATTGGTCAATCTTCATCCATTTCAGAAGGTAGCATATGATCAAGAACCAATTGTATTGAAGGAAGAAGTCGAAGCTGCACTGAAGGAATTGACAAAGAACAAGACTCCAGAAATTGAAGGATACCCATTGAAATGTTTCAACAAACAAATGCCACGCTGGAGGCACTTACGCAGCTATGGCAAGAGATTTGGAAAACAGCTACCTGGCCAACTGACTAGAAGAGATCATATGTGTACCCATTCCAAAGAAAGGTGATCCCACAGAATGTGGAAATTATCAAACGATATCATTAACATCACATGCAAGTAACATTTTACTGAAGATAATTCAAAAATTGTTGCAGCAGTATATTGACAGAGAACTTCCAGAAATGCAAGCTGGATTCAGAAGAGGATGTGGAATGAGGGAT
>NW_006921801.1:4243-5874 GCF_000298275.1 Orycteropus afer afer | reverse complement strand
GAGACCTCTCGTATCACCCCCAACTGGGTCCCTGTGGCTGACTGTACCTCTGTCTGGCTTCCTGGCTTTTAATCCCCTTTCTCCTGCTCTTCTGCCCTGCTGTTTTGTGCATCCCTGAGTTGTCCCTGGGGCTGATTGCCTCAATCTTCCTTCCACTTCACCCCATAGGTCTGTCTATTATTTGGCTGTAAGTTGAACTATGTGGATGAGTTCAGTTTTAGGGTTGACAGGTGACGAAGAGCCATGTGACGAAGAGCCATAGTCTCAGGAATTCCACCAATCTTTATCAGACCAGTAACACTGGTCTTTTTATTATTAATATTATTATTTTGGGTTTTGTTCCACATTTTTCTCCCTCCCTATCCAGGTTTTCCTATTGTGATCCCTTTCAGATTAGTTGGCAATGGTATCAGGGCACCATCTAGTTCTGTTATCAGGATCATAGAGTGGGAGGTTCACGTGGTCCACTAGTCCCTTGGACTAATTGTATCTATGTGCTTTGATTTTCTTCACTCTTCTTCACCTGGACAAGGAGAGACCAATAGTTGCACCTTCTATGGTCACTCACATGCTTTTAAGACCCTGGTCATTACTTGACAATGTAGGATGTAGAACATTGTCTTTCTGGAAAATGTCATGCCAACTGACCTTGATCTCCCTCATTACTATGGTCCTTAGGCCACATGTCCAGTGACTCATTCCCTTAAGGTATTTAGTTATGGCTAAGAAGTTTTCATAACTTTGCCCCTGTTTGCTCTACTATATACATGGATATTTTTACAACACATACAGATATATATGTAAAAATATCATCTGCCAGACCTGCATATGGTCATGGCTAAAGTCCCACTTGCCTACCCAACCTAATCATCTTCCCTGTCCATGGATCCACTCATACATTAATGTTTGCTATTACTGATAATGCAGAATTGAGTATGTTCCTTTTCCTTAGTGACATTGTGCTGGCCATCCCCTTTTTGTATATTCTCTTTCCCTTCACCCAAATTAATACATGTCTCTTATCTAGTTAGTAATTTTCACTTCCTTCTCCTCTCATCCTTGGTAACCATCAAAGAATGTTTCTTTCCATGTGTAAACCTTTCCTATACTTTATAATAATGGACTCATACAATATTTGTCCTTTTTTGATTGACTTATTTCACTCAGCATAATGTACTCCAGGTTCATCCACATTATGAGGTGTTTTGTGGATTCTTCATTATTGTTTAACACTGGATAGTATTCCATGGTGTGTATGTATGTACCATAGTTTGCTTATCCATTCATCCATTGATGGGCACTTAGGTTATTCCCATCTCTTTGATATTGTGAATAGTGCTGCAATGAACATAGGTATGCATATATCTATTCATGTCCAAGTTCTCATTTCTTTAGGATGTATGTCTGGTCATGGGATTACTGGTTCAAATGGTATGTCTACTTCCAGCTTTTTAAGGAATTGCCATACTGTTTTCCACAGTCGTGGCACCATTTTACAGTCCCAATCTCTCCACATGCTAACCAGAAATTGCTTTGTCTTGCTGAACTTTGCTATTATTGCTGAGATGAGATGATGATTCAGTGTTGTCTTGATTTCTTTCTAATGGCTAATGATAATAGGCATTTCCTCA
>NW_006921801.1:0-3928 GCF_000298275.1 Orycteropus afer afer | reverse complement strand
ATTTTTTGTTATGTTTGATATGCCATAAATTAGAGCCGTTAAGTCTGCTCCTATTTTCTCCTTAATAATCTTTATAGGTTTAGGTTGTACATTTAGGTCTTTGATCCATCTTGAGTTAATTTTTTGTATATGGTGAAAGATACAGGTTTTGTTTCATTTTTCCGTAAATGGATATCCAGTTTTACCAGCACCATTTGTTACTACCATTTTGTTAACTACTGTGGTAGTTAAGGTTGTGTGTCAACTTGGCTGGGCCATGATTTTTAATGGCTTGGCAGCTGTGTTATAACTGGATGTAGTGTAATCACTTCCATGGTGGAATCTGCTGTGAGCAGTTATCAGTTGAAAGGGAGGTGTCTTCAGGCTCTGCCCTACTTCCAGTAAAGGATCCTGCATTTAACCTATCATCATCCCCAGTTCCTGGACTTGAACCACTGGCTTGCTGTGTTGCCTGCTGATCTCATGATTATTGCCTTCACAGCCTATGAGCCAACAATCTGACATTTTACCTGCCAATCCTGGATTCATCAGCCTCAGCAGCCAGTATCTGCATGAGTCAGGAGAAGCCGCCAGTGGGCAGAGCTGAAGCTCAAGGTTGAAGGGCCTCCACTCAGTGTGTAGAGTCAACACTCTGAACTTGGACTTCTAGCCTAGTCTGATTCTACAGCCAACCTCTGCATTAAGATTTCTAGCCTCCTAAACCATAAGAGAATAAATTTCTCTGTATTAAAGCCATCCACTTGTGGTATTTCTGTTATAGCAGCACTAGAGAACTAAGACAGAATTTCATTTTACTTGGATCCATAATCAATACCCATAGAAACAGAAGTCAAGAAATCAGACATCATATTGCACTGGGTGAACCTGCTGCAAAAGATCTCTTTTAAAGTGCTTAAAAGCAAAGATGTCACTTTGAAGACTAAGTATGCCTAACCCAAGTCATAATATTTTCAATTGCCTCATATGCATGTGAAAACTAGACAATGAATAAGGAAGACAAAAGAATTTATGCCTTTGGTGGTGTTGATGAAAAATACTGAAAATACCTTAGATTGCCACAACAAACAAATCAGTCCTTGAAGAAGTGCAGCTTGGATGCTCCTTAGAGGCATGAATGGACTTCATCTCAGCTACTTAGGTCATGTTGTCAGAAGGGACCTGTCCCTGGAGAAAGATATCATGCTTGGTAAGGTAGAGGGTCAGTGAAAAAGGGAAAGACTCTCAAGAATATGGATTGACATAGTGACTACAGTGATGTGCTCAAGTACAGCAAGCATTGTGAGGCAACAGGACTGGGCAGTGTTTCATTTGGTTGTACATAGGCTCTCTATGTACATAGGATCAGTATGAGTTGGAGCTTATTTTATGGCACTTAACAACATTTGTAAAAGTTGTAAAAGTTGGCCTATTATCATCTCCAGCTCCTGGACTCGAACCACTGGTTTGCTGGGTTGCCTGCCAATCTCACAATTGTTGCTTTCACAGCCTGTGGGCCAACAATCTGACATTTTACCTGCCAATCTTGGATTCATCAGCCTCAGCAGCCAGTATCTACATGAGTCAGAAGAAGTCTCCAGCTTGCTCCAGTGAGTCTTTTAAGGAAAAGGAAGACACATAGACAAGAGGTACAGAAAACAAAGGTAAATACTATTGCATACATAATACCGCATTATCAGTAACAGCAAACACTAATCTATGGGAGGATACATAGGTAGACAGCCAAGAAGATCAGGTATGGGCAGGTGAATGGGAATATACCCACAACCATACATAGGTTTGACACACAATATTCCTACATATGTATTTGCATGTGCCATAAAAATGTCCATATGCAGTTTAAAGCTAATAGGGAGCAAAATTAAGATAACTTCTTAGCCACAGCTAAGCACCTTGGGCCTGCAGGCTGGGGGCCATGGTTTCAGGAGACATTAAGCTTAATTGGCACAACTTAGTATGCAAAAATGTTGTTCTAAAGTGAGTAGAGGTAGGGGCTTGAATTGAGGTATGCTTAGTATAGGTCCTTGTGCAGAGTAAGCACTAATTAAAATGATTAATCAAAATGAAATATATATATAGTGCTTACTATGCACAAGGATATATATATATGGGAGCTCTGGTAGCATAGTGGCTAAGACAGTTGCCTGCTAACCAGACGGCTGGTGGTTCAAACCCACCAGCCACTCCTTGGAAGGAAGGTTGGGCAATCCTACTTCCGCAGTGATACTGCCTCGGAAACCCAAGGAGGGGTCGCTATGAGTCGGGTTTGACTCGACGGCACATAACAACAACAATATCTTACTTTGGTGAGTAGTGACTGGGGTCTTAAAAGCTTGCACATGGCCACCTAAGAGATGCAATATGTATTGATCTCTCCTCATCTGGAGCAAAGAAGAGTGAAGAAAATCAAAGATGCAAGGAAACAGTCTAAAAGACTAATGGACCATAAGAATCTCAGTCTATATGACCTTGTGATAAGAAGAACTAGATGGTGCCCAGCTACCAATGCCAACCACTCAGAAAGGGATCAAAATTGGAGATCCTGGAGAGAGTGAGAGAAAAAAATGTGGAACACAATTTAAAAAGCTTAAGAAAAGAGCAGGTTCACCAGTTGGATAAAGACTAGTGGAACCCCAAGACTATGGCCCCAAGTCACTCTTTTGGCCTGAAATTGAACTCACTTCCCTGGCTTAACTCTCAGCCAAACAAACAATAGACAGGTTTACAAGCCAAACAACCATACCAGGGCAAAGCAGTCCTTAGAACAATCAACCATGGGAGATAAGAAGGGCAGCCTTTGTACAGGGAGAAAGGTAGGGAGGCAGAAATGCAAAGGCAAGAAAGACACAGGGAAATGGTAACCACAGGGAAGAAGTGGGAGGAAAGCTATTATAATTCAGGGAATATAATCAGTGTCACAAAACAAAATGTGTATGAATGGTTGAATGTAAAATGAATCTGCTTTGTAAAATTTCACCTGAAAAAACTAAACAAAAATCACTGCTGTTGAGTCAGTTCCAAGTCATAGCAACCCCCTCCTTGGGTTTCCGAGGTGGTATCTCTATGGAAGTAGATTGCCCAATCTTAATTAAAATAAGAGAGAGAGAGAAAAAAAAAAAAACAACAACAACAGAGAGAGACTGCCTTTTCCCCGTTTAATGGGTTCAGCCCTTTGTCAAAGATCAGCTGTCTCTAAGTGCATGGATCTACTTCTGGCTTCTATATTCTGTTCCACTAGGTTATGTGCCTGTTGTTGTACCAATACTAGGCTGTTTTGACTACTGCAGCTGTATAGGAGGTTTTGAGATGAGTAAGTGTGAGATATGCTACTTGGCTCTTCTTCAGAGTGCTTTGCTTCTTTCTTCCCTGTCACTGTCCTAGCTCCACCTTCCTTTCCAGTTGGCACTCAATCTAATTCTTTATCCCTTCATTTAATGCTCAGGGTTCCAGGATCATCATCTGTATCTGTTTCACCCAGTTTTTCAGGTCTCTTTGGTAGAGGGATTGAGTGGAGTGTGTCACCAGGATGTCATCTTGTTTCCCACCCCACCCCCACCCCACCCAGCCCCTAATCTCTTGCATTTCTGATCCCATCTTGGTCTGTTCTCAGAAACCTGTAACTAACACTTTGTATTTAAAGCATCAAGACTGGATGAGTTCATCAAGCTTGTGAGTGCAGATAGTAATTTGAAGAGAACCAAGGACTGAGATTGAGACTTTCCAGCATTCAGAGTGAAAGAGAAGACAAATAATTAACATTAGGAACTATGAAGGAGTGACCAGTGAAGAATGAGAAAAACCAAGAGAATGTGATATCATTAAAGTCAAATGAAGAAAGTGTGCCCAGAAGAGAAATGATCAACTGTATGAGTGATGCTGCAGATCATATAAGCTAAGGACCATGGGGTTTACAAAGTGAAGTTCATCAGTG
>NW_006921800.1:6228837-6230829 GCF_000298275.1 Orycteropus afer afer | reverse complement strand
TTCCAATTACTATCAAGTACTGAGTCTCTTGGGTTTTCTATATATAGGATCATATCACCAGCAAACAGGGATAGTTTTACTTCTTCCTTATCAATTTGGATGTTTTTGTTCGCAGTTTCTTGCCTTATTGCCCTGGCTAAGACTTCCAATACAATGCTGAATAGAGGGGATCCTGTCTGGTTCCTGTTCATAAGGGGAATGGTTTCACTCTTTCTCCATTGAGAATAATGTAAGCTGTTGGTTTGCATATGTGTCCTTTATTATGTTGAGGAATGTCCCTTCTATTCCTATTATGGTGAGAGTTTTGATCTGGAATCAGCATTGTTATTGTTGTTGTTAGGTGCCATCAAGTCAGACCAACTCATAGAGACACCCCCCCCTTGGGTTTCTGAGGCAGTATCACTGCAGAAGTAGATTCCCCAACCTTCCTTCTGAGGAGTGGCTGGTGGGTTTGAACTGCTAGACTTGTGGTTAGCTCCTGGAATCTGCATTGGATTTTATCAAATGCCTTTTCTGCAGCAATTGATATGATCACATAGTTCTCTTCCTTCATTTTATGTGATGGATGGTTTTGATTGTTTTTCTAATGTTGAGCTCTCCTTGCATACCTGATATGAACCCCAATTGGTCATGATGTATTATTTGTTTGATATGTTACTGGAATCTGTTGACTAGGATTTTGTTGAAGATTTTTGCATCTATATTCATGAGGGATATAGGTTGTGGTTTTCCTTTTCAGTGATGTCTTTGCCTCATTTTAGTTTCAAATTTATGCCTGCTTCATGAAATGAATTCAGGAGGATTCAATCCTTGTCTATGTTTTGGAATAGTTGGAATAGGACTGGTGTCACTTCTTTTCTGAACATTTGGTAGAATTGTCCAGGGAAATGGTCTGAGCCAGGACTTTTTTTTTGTTAGTAATTTTTTATGACCTGTTCAATTTTTTCTTTTGTTATGGGTCTGTTCAATTTTCTACCTCAATCTGTGTTAGTTTAGGTAAGTAGTGTGTTTGTAGAAATCTGTCCATTTCTTCTAGATTTTCAAACTTGTTTGAGTACAGTTTTCATAGCATCCTGATATTATCTTTATTTTTTCAGTTGGTTCTGTTATGATATCACCCAATTTGTTTCTTTTTTGTGTTATTTGTTTTCTCTTCCTCTTTTCCTTTGTTTGTCACTTTTATTAAATCTTTTCAAGAAACCAACTTCTAGTCTCCTTTATTTTTTCTATTGTCTTTCTATTTTCTGTTTCATTGATTTCTGGTGAAATCTTTATTATTTCCTTTCTTCTGGTGATGGTAGGCTTTTATTGCTGTTCTTTTCCTAGTTGTTGGAGATGCTGGTTTAAGGTGCTGATTTTGGCTCTTTCTTCTTTTTTGATGTGTGCATTTATTGCTAATAAACTGGCATCTGAGCACTGCTTTTGCTATGTCCCAAAGATTTTGGTATTTTGTGTTTTCATTCTCATTTGATTCAAGGAATTTTTGAATTTCACTTTTTATTTCTTCTTTTACCTAGTCATTTTTAAGGAGGGTGTTATTCAGTTTCCATGTGTTTGCTATTTTTCCATTGATATTCTTATTGTTGATTTCTAATTTGATAGCATTGTGATCTGAGAAGATGTTCTGCAGTATTTCAACATTTTTAAATTTATTAAGGCTTGCTTAATATGACATATGGTCTATCATGGAGAATGTTCCATGTGCACTGGAAAAGAATTTATATTGTGCTGCTGTTTGGTGAAGTGCTCCATAGATGTCTATAAGGTCAAGTTGGTGGATTATATTATTTAACTGTTCTTTCCAGTTCTATCTTTCATTAAAAGTGGTGTATTAAAGTCTCTTCCTATGACTGTGGAGTCATCTATTTGCCTTTTCAACTCTTTTAAAGCCTGATTTGTGTGTTTTGGGGTTCTTTCATTGAGTCATACATATTTATTATGGTTATATCTTCTTGTTCTATTGATCCTTTCAGCATTATATAATGTCCTTCC
>NW_006921800.1:6225749-6227312 GCF_000298275.1 Orycteropus afer afer | reverse complement strand
CCATCTTACCATATTTGCACATTTCATTATAATACTTAGTTTTCTCATGCTGTCCATTGAAATCTTCCGTTCAACTCTTTTATACCATTTCATGGGATTTTATTCCATTCACCCTGACTACTCTCCATTCAAGAGCAAGTTTCTTCTTCTTCTTCTCAGAAGAATTGTCTCTTCTGGCATCCATTTTGGTCTTTTTTTTTTTTTCCTTCTTTTTAATGACCACTTGTTTTCTTCATGTATGATATTCTTGATGTCATCCCACAACTCATTCTGGTTTTTGGTCACTGGTGTTCAATACACCAAATCTATTTTACAGATGGTCTCTAAAGTCAGGTGGGATGTAATCAAGCTCCTATTTTGGCTCTTGTGGGCTTATTTTGATTTTTTTAGCTTCAAGTTTAACTTGTATATGAGTGAATAATTAATGGTTTGTTCCATAGTCAGCTCCTTATCTTATTTTGACTGATGATATTGAGATTCTCTTCATCTCTTTCCACAGATGTAGTTGATTTGATATCTGTGTATTCTGTCCAGCGAGGACCACATATATATCCACCATTTTATGTTATTGAAAAAAGGTATTTGCATTGACCAAGTCATTATCTTGCAAAATTCTATCATGCTATCTCCAGAGTCATTTCCATCACTAAGACCATGTTTTACAATGACTAATGATTCTTCTTTGTTGTCAACTTTTGCATTCCAAACATCAGTAATTATCTGCACATCTTGATTGCATGTTTGGTCAATTTCATGCTGTAGAAGTTGGTAAAAATGTTTAATTTATTCTTCTTTTCCTTTAGTGCTTGGTACATAAATTTGAATTATAGTAATATTAACTTGTCTTCCAAGTTCATCATTCCTCTTCAATCTGTTACTCCCAGCATAGTTGAACATATAATTGTCTAGTTGAAAATGGCCAACATCAGTATATTTCAACTCACTCCCTGACGTCAAGTCAGTCCCAACTCATAGTGACCTCTCCTTGGATTTCTAAGACTGTATTTCTACAGAATTAGATTGCCCAATCTTCCTTCCAAGGAGTTGCTGATGGATTTGAACCATCAGTCTTCTGGTTGCAGCCAAATGCCTTAAGCACTGTGCCACCAAATCTCCCTTCAGCTCACTAAGGCCCAAGATACCTATTTTTATTGTTCCATTTCATTTTTTGACAACTTCCAGTTTTCAGTTCATATTTTGTACATTCCATGGTCTGATTATTAATAGATGTTTGCATCTGTTTATTTCCATTTTGAGTTGTCCCCCATTACAAATGAATGTCCCAAAAGTTTTACAACATCGCTGTCATTAATGTTGACTCTACTCTGAGGAGGCAGCTCTTCCCCAGTCATATTTTGCATGCTTTCCAAACTGAGGGACTCATCTTCTGGCCCTATATGAGAAAATGTTTCAGGGATATTCATCAAGTTTTTCAGTAATATATCAAACAGTGTTCCATTGCTATTCAGAAGGTTTTTACTGGTCATTTTTTTTTTTTAGAAGTGCATGGCCCTGTCCTTCTTCCCAGTCTGTCTCAGTCGGGAAACTCCACTGAAACCTGTC
>NW_006921800.1:6223172-6224910 GCF_000298275.1 Orycteropus afer afer | reverse complement strand
ACACACACACACACACACTCATACACACACACGTCTATACTCTCACATCATCCACATTTAAAATAAGAGTAAGTGGTCATGTGCTTTTATCCTAAAATTGATAATGTATTTGGGAGAAAATGGAACCTTTTATCTCCTCTGAGTTAACTAAGACTCAAGATCTATTTGCCATAAAGCACAAGCAAATTCATTTAAGGATATGTGCAAATCATGACTTTAACTTACATTTCAGCAATTTGTTACTTAACTTTATGTAGGAAAAAATATGTAAATTGATTTTTTATCTTATCTCATTTAATCTAGGTGGAGATTAAACTTGATTTGGTGTGCAATAGACAAGGGGTGTATATATCTCAGCAAAAAGTCGACACAAAGTTATTTCATAGTAGAAATCTATGTTTCATAGTAGAATCTGTAAATTATCTGAAACTATATCTGTGTCTCATAGTTTGTTATAGTGTCTCATAGTAGAATCTACAAAATGTCTGAAACTCCTATAACAAAATACATACCAAAGGGAGAAATTGGTGTCTGTATGTGAAGAAAAATGAGAGAAATTCCTCTGATTTTGTTTTTCTGACACTACGCGTGGCACATAACAACAACAACTCCTGGCCCAGGACTTTGGAGATCATGATGCTCCTATCAGGTGCTGGGCAGGTCCTGAATGACCATGGCTGCCAAAGCAGGCACCACAGACTCTAGGCTTATTAAAAGTAATTCCAGGCAAGAGATAACAAGCTGCTTAATTAAATCACTCCTAGTGATTGTTTCCCCAAGTGCACTTGCTCTCCTAGGTAACTCAGTTTCTCTCACTGCCTCTTCTTTTCACAAGTTACTCCATCAACCACACATTCATGGTTTTACCCATAATTATGTCATTTGACCGCTAGCCATAAGGTCAGAGGTTCAAACCCACCAGCTGCTCTGAGGAAGGAGGATGGAGTGATCTATTCACATAAAGATGTATGCTCTCAGAAACTCAGTGGGATCACTGTGAATTAGAATTGACTTGATGGTAGTGAGTTTGATTGTTCTTTTCTTTCTTTTTTTAAAAATACTTTTTGGATCTCAATGCTCATTCTGTTCTCCTCTGTTGTCCTGCGTGATTTCAGACTTATGTGACCTCATGTGATGCTAGACATGTCACCTCAAATACAAAATTCTGATCAGAGACAACAGAAAGATGACATGCATGAAGTTGTAGCCTTTTATTTTATTTTATTTGTTTGTTTATTTATTTTGCTCAGTGGAATCTGATGGAATTCTGACACATTTTATTTTTATTTTTTCATTTTATGGTATTGATTTTTTTAAATATTTTCCACTATTACTAGCAAACAGAAAAAGGAGGCTATTATATTATTGCTGTTATTTCAATCATCATCAAAATTATTATTTAGCAATGAGAAATCTAAAGCTTAGAAAGGATAGTAACTGGCTCAGAGTCACACAGCTAGTAAATAATGGAGCCATAATTTGACCTCAGAGGCTCAATATTAAGTCACTTTCCATTCAACATATATTTAGATACTCTTAAGTTGGTTTTCACGGATAGTAACCTCATATATATCTGAGCAAAACACTGCCTGATCTTATGCCATCTCACAATCATTGCTATGCTTGAGCCTAATATTTCAGCTACTGTGTCAATCTGTCTGGATGATATTCTTTTCCAGGGACTGGTCCCTCCTAATATACTTTTCTGAAGTAGGAAAGGTGAAGTCTTGCTATCTTT
>NW_006921800.1:6219282-6222367 GCF_000298275.1 Orycteropus afer afer | reverse complement strand
TATCACTGGTTCTTGATCACATATTATACTATGAAATGTCTATATACCAACAAATTCTATATGATACAGTAGCTGTGTTCCTTCTCTTGATGTTTTCTGCATTGTTCAATATATTTCCCATATAATCCTTCACTATTTCAATTAGAAACTTGAATTTTTCTACAGTTCTTTAAGTTTCAGAAATGTCAAGTGTATTCCTCACTTTTGATTTTCTAATTCTAGCTCTTTGTAAATTTTATTGTAATACTTTGTCCTCTCAAGCTGCCCTTTGAAATTTTCTTTTTGGCTCTTTTACTTATCTTTGCTTCCATTTGCTTTAGCTATTTTCCATACAAGAGCAAGTTTTAGAACTTCCAGTAAGATTGTGAAACAGGCAGATAAGCTACGCAGACCCTTTTCAACAAAGAAAAGAGAAAGAAATTGATGGAGATACAAAAGATAATCCTGGAGCCCTGAGCTTTGAAAGGAAGTATATAGAAGTGGATTAGCCACCAACTGGTGGAAGAACCTTAATGACAACAATGAGTATAGAGCAGACGGAGCTGTGGACTATCAGCTACTCTGACAGAACCAGCAATCTGAATATTTCCAAGTGGTGTTGGGACTTGAGAATTGACCTAAAGATCACCCTTAGTTGTCAAGAGCTGCAGGGATGACAGTGCTGGTGGCCAACAAATAGGAAGGAAACAGCAAGGAGGATGAGAACCTGGGCTGTGGACTCTTGGCTGTCTGGAGGATGCAGCCATTTTCATTGTTTGCAAGTGGTGGCCATTTGGATATTTAAAGTGATGAAGGCCCCAGCCATTCTGAATGCTTAGCAAGAGATGGCCATTTTGGATATTTAAAGTGATAGCATTCTTATTTGGATTCTAGGGACCTAAGAATAAGCCCTGCTTGCCAAGGATGGCAGGGACATATAGGAGGCTGACAATGAGAAAGGAGATATGTGGTGAGGATATAAGTGCTCCTGACTAGCAGATAGAGGAGCACAATACTCTTCTTACTTAGATAACATCCAAACAAAACAAAGAAAATTAAAATCTTGGGCAAATCATTCCAACACAAATAACCAATTAAATATAAACACAAAAGCATCACATGTCTTGGAGACAAAAGAGCATCACAGGCCACATAAAGATGCAAGATAAAGCAGAAAAAAATAAGAGAGCAAGATGCAGACCTAGAACATATCCTGGAGGAAGAAGGAATATTGGAACTCTTTTATAAGGAATTCAAAAGAAAAAGAATTATATTTAGGTACGCTCAAAGGATTGAGAGACAGATCAAGGAAAACTCTGACAAAATTAAGAAAAACACAAACAAAACCCTAAAACAATATTTCAGATGAAAATACAAGAACAAAATGAGAAAATGAATGAAAAACTAGAAGTGATACAGAATCTACAGGTAGAAATCCAGAAGATTAATACTAAATTTTCAGAAATAGATAACACATTGAAAGGGCAAAGGAGTAGAAATTAATCAATGGAAGACAGATTTAGCAAAAGTAAAGACAAATGTCTGAATACTTCTTTGGAAAGGGGTTAATTAGAAAAAAGATTTTTTAAAAATAAAGAATGCCTAAGGTTCATATGGGATGCCATCAAAATGAATAACCTTTCTGTAATCAGAATTCCAGAATGGGAAGAGACAAATAAAACCACAGAGGAAATTGCCCAAGATTTGTTGGAAGAGAATTTCCCTGGTATGATGAAAGATGAGAATATATCCATTCAAGAAGTCCAACAAAACCCAAATAGGATAGATCCCAAAAGAAAGCCACCAAGACATATCATCATCAAACTCACCAAAACCAAAGACAAAGAAAGAATCCTGAAAGTAGCATGGGAAAAATAAAGCATTACCTACAAAGGGGAACCAATAAGACTAAGTTCAGATTTCTTGGCAGAAATCATGCAGGCAAGAAGACAATGGATGGTATATATAAAAATCTGAAAGATACAAATTTTCAAAAAAGAATTATGTATCAGCAAAATTGTGCCTCAAATATGATGGTGAAATTAGGACATTTATAGATAAGCAGAAATTAAGAGAATTTGTTAAAACCAGACCAACCTTACAAGAGATGCTAAAGAGAGTCTTTTGAACAGCAAACCAAAAACAGCAAGCAACAATTAACCATTACCACATATGATGACATAACCTAGAAACCAACACAGTTATGGAAGTATTCAAAGAAAATACACCTACAAGATTGTAAACAGGAAACAAGAGACATCAATTGGCAAATGAGGACAACTACAAACCAAAAGAGGGAAAAAATTGTGTAATTATAGAACTTCTAAATGGTAGGGAAGTCAAGACAACTGCAGAATAGAACAGACTGTTCTAAACTTGGGGAAAAATATATAAATCACAGGGTACCCTCAAAGAAAAATGATAAACCTTCACATCAAAATAAAAAATAAAGGACAAGCACAAATATTTAGCAAATACTAAAACAATAGCAATGAAGAAAGTGATAACACGATTCATAAACAAAGCAAGCTCAGCACAGAATATTACGTGGAACAAAGTAACTAGCAACACCACAAAAAAGCACATAACAAAGTGACAGCAACAAATTCATCCTTCTTGAAAATTACCCAGAATATTGATAGATTAGATGCACCACTCAAGACATGGAGAGCTGCAGACTGGATAAGAAAACATAACTCAATATGCTGTCTGCAAGAGACACATCTTAGAGACAAGGACAAAAATAGACAAAACCAAAGGTTGGAAAAAGATATATCAATCAAATTGCAACCATAAGAAAGCAGGAGTGGTAATATTAATTTCTGAAAAAATTGACTTTAAGACAAAAACCACCATAAGAGACAAGGAAGGGCATTATATAATGATCAAATCTAACAAGAAGGTATAATCATGATAAATATTGATGGACCCTATGAAAAAGCCCCAGAATACATAAATCAGATGTTAACAGAAATGAAAAGACAAACAGAAGACTCCACAGTCATAGTAGAAGACTTTAATACACCACTTTCAATGAAATATAGAACAACTGGGAAGAAACTCAACAAAGACACAGAAGATCTAAACAAAACAATCCACCAACTTG
>NW_006921800.1:6215265-6215774 GCF_000298275.1 Orycteropus afer afer | reverse complement strand
ACCCATGTTCATCGCAGCACTATTTACAATACCAAAAAGATAGAAACAACCTAGGTGCTCATCAAGAATGGATAATCAAACTATGGTACATACACAAATGGAATACTATGCAACCCTGAAGAAGAACGTAGAATCTGCAAAACACTGTATAACATGGATTAACTTTGGAGGACATTATGCTGAGTGAAATAAGTCAATTACAGAAGGACAGATATTGTACTAATTCAATTAGTGTAAAAAGTCAAGGAAAGGTTTATATATGGAAGGAAACTTTTCTTTGTTGGTTACCAGATGTGGGAGGGGAGGAAAGGAAACACTGCAAACAAACAAAAATGCATTTACCTATGTCACTTTAGTTTTGTGTATTTCACTCTACATAAATTATATTTCAATAAAATGTATTTGAAAAAGAAAGAGCAAGTTTCAGAGTCCCATTTCATATCCATTTCAGTCTTTTCTTTTTTTCTTGTCTTTTTAATGGCCTTTTGCTTTCTTAATGTATGATTTTC
>NW_006921800.1:6213603-6214890 GCF_000298275.1 Orycteropus afer afer | reverse complement strand
ATAGTGGCTAAAGCACTTGACTGCTAACCAGAAGTCTGGCGGTTCAAAACCCCCAGCCACTCCTCGGAAGGAAGGTTGGGCAATCCTACTTCTGTAGTGACACTGCCTCGGAAACCCAAGGAGGGGTCGCTATGAGTCGGGGCCGACTCGATGGCACATAACAACAACAACATACTCAACATCAGATTTTGGCTCTTGTGTATTGTTTTAATTTTCTTCAGCTTCATCTTACACTTACATATGAGCAATTGAGGTCTGTTCCACCATCAGCCCCTCACCTGTTGATGTTGAACTTCTCCATCACCTCTTTCCACAGAAGTCTATTTGATTCCTATGTATTCCGTTAGCTGAGGTACACCTCTGTAGTCATGGCTTATATTGTTGAAAAAAACAAAAACGTATTGTTGAATAAGTCATTGGTCATGCAAAATTCTATCTTGCAATCTCCAATATCCAGCATAGTTTCTATCCCCACAGCCATATTTTCCAACTACTAATGCTTCTTTGTTTCCAACTTTTGCATTGCAATCACTGGTAATTATCAATGCATCTTGATTGCATGTTTGGCTAGTTCAGACTACAGAAGTTGATAAAAATATTCAATTTCTTCATCTTTTGCTTTGATAGGTGGTTTTTAAATTTGAATAATAGTAGTATTAACTGGTCTACCTTGTAGGTATATGGATATTATACTATCAGTGACAGTATTGTACTTCAGGATCTTGAAATATTCTTTTTTCTGGATGAATCTGATTCTATTTCTATTCAATTTGTCATTGCTGGCATAGTAGATTATATGACTGTCTGATTCAAAATGGCCAATATTAATCCATTTCACTCACTAATGCCTAGACTTTCTATCTTTATGTGTTCCATTTCATTTTTGACAACTTCTAATTTTCCTAGATTCGTGCTTCTTACACTCCACATTCTGATTATTGATGGATGTTTTCCGGTGTTTCTTCCCATTCTGAGTCATTCCACATCAGCAAATGAAGGTCCTGAAAGCTTTACTCCATCTGCATAATTAAGGTTAACTCCATTTTGAGGAGGCAACTCCTCCCCAGTGGTATTTTGAGTGCCTTCCAACACAAGGGACTCATCTTCTTGCACTATGTCAGACAATGTTTCACTGCTATTCATTAGGTTATCAGTGGCTAATTTTTTTCAGAAGTGGAATGCCTCTTCCTTCTTCCTAGTCTGACTTTGCCTGGAAGTTCTGCCAAAACCTCTCCACCATGGGTGACCCTACTGATATTTGAAATGCTGGTGGCATAGCTTCCAACA
>NW_006921800.1:6207392-6213053 GCF_000298275.1 Orycteropus afer afer | reverse complement strand
ATAGTTTGCAATAAATGCAAGCATGAATAAATTCCCACAAACCTGTAGTTTTAAGCTATTTGGCACATCTCTGAAGTATATCCCAGGTTTTTTCCTTCTATTTTGCAATATTATAATTTCAGACTTTGGAATTTAAGAGCTACATGGAATTTTTATTATTCTGACACCCAAAAGACAGAATACAGGATAAATCACTTATTCCTGTGGATACCCTCTAATAGACAGATCTGAGTAGCAAGTAAAAGTGTGACTTGAAAGACAGATTACGTGGGTTCAAAGCACTACTCCACTCCTACTGGCCATTAATATGACTTTGGGAAAGTTACCTGACCTGTGAGTCTCCTGGTTTCCATAATTTTAATGTGGATATATTAAAAGTGTCATTCAGTTCTTGTCATTCAGTTCGCACCTAAAATGTCACTTCTTCAGAAAGGCTTTGCCTGACCCCTGAATCTAAAACTCTCATTGCTGTCAAGTCGGATCTGACTCATAGTGACTCCTCCTTGGGTTTCCAAGGTGATATCACTATGGAATTAGATTGACCAATCTTCCTTCTAGGGAGTGGCTGGTGGGAAACCCCAAGCACTTGGTATTATTTAACACTTCTTTATTTATATCAGAGTGTTTATCACTATCAGACAATTTCCTTTTTATTCATTTATGAATCGGTCTGTCCTTCCTACAATATAACCTTCAGTTGATCAGGACCTTGTCTGCCTCTACACCATTCGCTCTCCCATCACTTGATATCTAGATATCTAGAACACAAAGTATTGCTTTGAGAATTATTTTAGTAGATTTTGTGAAAAACTATCTGACACATAGTAACTATTCAGTATATGTTATCTGTTAATACAACAGGCACAAAAAAAATGTCAGTTTCTTCTTCCCCCTCTCATTTTCAAAGAAATACAGGTAGGAAATCTCTATAGAATCATTAAAAAGTATTCATATATTTCCCAGAGAAAAAGTAACTTATTTCTCTCATAATTATTCATAACTCTCAGGACTTAGACTATGTGGTGAAAGGACAATATGAGAGCACAGGAAAAAGCAGAAAGCAAAAATAAAATACATCCACCATAGACAAAAACACAAAAAAATCTTACCCCTTGAGAAAGAAGCACCCTGTTGAACTTTACGAAGAATGGAGTGAGCAATGGAGAACTATCTTTCTCTGGCACCTCCTTATTAACTCTTACAAAAACTCCCATTAAAATGACAATATGTACAATAAGTCCTTTCTCAAAGTTTTATGACTTCAGTTTAAAGAAAAATAGCTATTCAATAAGTACTGCAGTTCTGAAAAAAGAAAGCATATCATCATAGTAAGTGAAGAAATTTTGAAAATATTCTTTAAAAAAAACATAAATGTTACATATATGTTTGCCATTCTCATCCTGGTTTTCCAAAGCCTAGTTATGCAAATGAAGTAAAAATATTGTTAGTTTCAAAAATATTTGTAGATGTTGTATTCTATTCTAATACTGAAAAGTTGTAACTGATTTTGTTGCTTCCTTTCCCTCAAAATGAACAAAATGCTAGGCTCTGGAGTTCACTAAAACCAAGCAACCAACAAATAAATATTTGTTGTTGTTGTTATTTGCCGTCGAGTCGGCCCCCGACTCATAGCGACCCCTCCTTGGGTTTCCGAGGCAGTATCACTACGGAAATAGGATTGCCCAACCTTCCTTCCGAGGAGTGACTGGTGGATTTGAACCGCCAGCCTTCTGGTTAGCAGTCAAGTGCCTTAGGCACTATGCTACCAGAGCTCCTAATATAAGAACAAAAATATAAAAACACAAGAAATTGAACCAGGGAAATCCTAAAGTACCAAACTTTTAGTATAAGCCTATTTTATAAAATAAAAACATTAAATATATGAATGATATTGAAAAACCTTGATTCAATTATTTAAAAAAAAATGTAGAATCTATTCCATGTGCCATCATCTCTGTAGTAGGCAGAATAATATTCTCTCAAAGATGTCTAATCTCTGTAACCTGTTAATATATATTTTACATGAAAAAAAAAAAAAAACCTTTGCAGATGTGATCAAGTTATGTATCTTGAGATAAAGAGCTATTCTTGGATTATTCAGTGGGTCCAATATAATTACAAGGGTTTTTATAAGGTGAAGGAGGGACAGTTAGAATCGGTGGAGATGTGACAATGGAAGTAAAGGTTGGAATGATGCAATTGGTGAGATGAGGTCTCCAGTGAAGAATGCTGGCAACCTCTGGAAACTGGAAAAGACAAAAGACAAGAAGACAAAATATTCCCTAAAGCCTGCAGAAGTAACACAGCTCTGTTGACATCTTGTTTTTAGCCCAATGAGATTTCTGACTTCCAGAACTCTAAGGTAACAAAGTTGTGGTTTTAAGACACAATGTTAATGGCAGTTGATTATAGCCGCAGTAGGAAAATAGTACACATATAATTGTATGGCATGAGTCATATTCCTCAGGAACAGGTGAAGTAAAGGGACAAGATGTGCACATATAGGCTTCTGAAAAAGCAATATGAGGCAGCAGGTAATAGTGAGGTAAACTAACAGCTTTTCACTTATAAAATTCAGGGTGCACACATAATGTATTTCTAGTGGTCAGCAAGAGGGCTGATCAATCCTGCATCAAATCAACAAGGAATTTTGAAGACAGATAAAAATGCAATCTACAACTAAAAAGATTAAATCCCTACAAATTTAAGATCTCAAAGATCTTAGAGGGATAGTTGTAAAAACAGTTCCAACTTTAATGAAAGTCTGAACTTATGAAACTAATGAATAGTTATTGTTTGTGATATTTTTCACAAAAGAAATCTTAATAATTGACGATTTCCCTTTATACTGACAATTACACACACAGTCAGACACCATTGCTTGTTGTATTACTGCTTGTTGGTTACATCTGCCAGTTATTGTAATTAAATTTTTTGCTTTAGTTACCTAGAGCTGCTATAACAGATATACTACAAGTGGGTGGCTTTAACAAGCAGGAACTGTTTGTACTGCAGTGCCTCCTCTGCTCAATTTTCTCCCCTTTCATCTCTTGTAAGATAAAAGGTGATGCAGGCTACAGCTCAGGGAAAAGCCATTTACAAAGAATTAGGACTATAATCTGAGTAACTTGAGTAATCCTACCCTAATACCCTTCACAATTGTTTGCCTGATCAGACCAGATCACATCATGGGGATGATCACATTATATAACTGCCATGTTATATAACTGCCAGACATGAGAATCATGTCTCATTCAAGTTGACATATATTTTAGGGGACACAATTAAATCCATAAGACATATTAAGAACACCCTTAATTGTAATGCTAATTTCCCAAATATCCAACCCAAATGGAGTTGTCATTTGGATTGGGTATTTGGGAAATTAGCATTACAATAAAATAAAAATCAGCATTAAATACAATCCTTGCATAAATTTCCAAAATCTATATTAACTTAGGGAGCTCTGGTGGCATAGTGCCTAAGGCATTTGACTGCTAACCAGAAGTTTGGTAGCTCAAACCCACCAGCCACTCCTTGGACAGAAGACTGGGCTTCTGCAGAGATACCATCTTGTAAACCCAAGGTGGGGTTGCTATGAGTTGGAATCAACTGGATATTAACTGACCAATTTCTCAAGAAAAGACCCTTCAAGTTTATTGAACACTGAAGCTCTTTGAAAAACATCTATTTTTACTTGTAATTTAACTGAAACACACATATGCTTATTTGGTAGCAAATTTGATTCATAGTCAGATGAGATCAATGAGGATACTTGGTAAATTAAATTGGATCATCAATTTGAGCCATTGCATAATTTCTTAACTAATAGATTCGCTCAGTTCATGGATTGTTGACTTGCAGATAATCTGCCATAGGCCATCAATAAAAATTATGGTTTGAGCAATGGACATACACATGATGGATGACAAAACAACATTTTTTTTTTTTTTAAGTGTGCCTATGGAGAAGAAAAATATGCTGAGAAATCAAGAACTATGTATTCGAGCTTGATCAGTTGCTGCCTATAGCTTAAAGTTTAGGGTCAGTTTTAAAAGTCTTTTGAATTGATACCTATCACATGTTCTATTATTATTAGTTACCATTGGATTGGGGTGGCAGTGAAAATGCTTCTATTATTGCCATTGTCCCCTCTCTAGAGACCTCAACTGAGAACTTTGAGTAGTTTGACTAGCCTTTTTCCTTTCTGATCTCTCTATGATATACTTAAAATTTGAGATATATTTTCAGGCTTCAGACTACTATAAAAGAGCCTGAAGCCTAGAGAAAGCTGAAAATAACCTACTCATCTCCTGTATTTTTCTATGAAAATATGTTTGTTCGATACTCTCTGGAGATACATTTGATAGAGTCTTAGTCTGAAATAGACATGGGTCAAAGAGGAATGCTTTCATGCCCACAAGTTCTGGAAATAAGTTTTACTCACTCTCTATTATGTATTGAATTGTGTTCTCAAACATATATGTGCAAGTTCTAGTTCCCGTACTTGAGAATATTAACTTTTTATGAATATGAGCTTTTTTTCTTTGAAGATATTATCAGTTAAGCCATACTTAAGAAGGATGGGTCCTAGTCCTAATCCCTTATGATTGGTGTCATCTAAAAGGAGAGAAAATAAAAAAACCAAAAATTTGAAATTAAGTTAATTCTGACTCATAGTCACCTTATATGGCAGAGTAGAGCTGCTTCATCAAGTTTCCAAATCTTTAAAGAAACAGACTGCCTCATCTTTCTTCCATGGACAGGGTGATTGGTTTGATCCACTGATGTTTTGGTAAACAGTCAAACACATTAACTACTAGGCCACCAGAGCTCCTAAAGGAAGAAAAAAGAAAAGAAGAAGAAAGGGACAAACATGATTTATCAAACACCAGAGTCATATTCAGGGAGATAGCAGCATTTCAGTATCTGACTACAAGCCCAGGAACATCATGAATGCCCAGAGCTACCCAAAACTGAAGGAGACAAAAAAGGATCTTCTTCTACAACCAAAAGATAAATAGAATAGTCCTGCCACCATCCTAAATTCAGATTTTAGTGAACAGAACTCTGAGACAATAGATTTTTGGTATTTAAAGTCACCTAGTTTGCTATCCCACTAAACAAACCCATTACCCAGACTTCAATTTGAGATGTTCAGCTAGTACCCATAGCAGCAGTTGTAGTCTACAGCAATTGTCTTGGAATTCATTCAAACCGTCACAACTTACACATTACTGCAGATATAAAATTCTGTGAAGCTGTATGACCCTAGTCGACAGTTAAAAACACCTAAATACATGCACTTGGGACAAGAAAATATCATTTGAATTTTGGAATCCTAAAGTTTATTTTCATCCAATTTTTCTGTTTTCACTAATAAACTACATTATATTGCCTATTATTGTTTTGCCTGAGTACTTTGGCAAAAGTATTAAATTTAAACATAGCAGTTTAGTAGTGCAGGCAGCATCAGAAATCAAGGTTGTTAACAAGTAAACCATCTGGAATGTTTGTATGAATTTATTTGGACCTTCAAGATGTGTGTGCCTCAAATCGTGTAGTGTTTACCAATGGAATTCTATGCAACGCTAAAGAATAATGTAGAATCTGCAAAACACCGCATAACATGGATGAACTTGGAGGACATTATGCTGAGTG
>NW_006921800.1:6170540-6206607 GCF_000298275.1 Orycteropus afer afer | reverse complement strand
CACTTGGAAGGGGATCTATGTAGGAGATTCTTGATAGAGAGGGAGAACAATGTGGAACAAAACTCAAAATCATTTGGAGAAAAAAAAAAGGTGGGGTGGACCAGGTTTGCTAGTCTGATAGAGCCTGGTGGAACCGCTGAGACTATGGTCCCTAACTGCCCTTCAGATCTGGAGTTGAACCCACACCTGTGGTTTCCAGCCAAAGAAAAGACATGCAAATGAGTTGAACATTTACCTGAGGTAGATACACTCCTTGGAGAGAACAATCATGGGAGAAAGAAGGGGTGTTTATGCACAGGGAGACTGCTCAGGAGACAGGAGTTCATGGAGGGATAGATCCTGGGAAGAGGTAACTATGGGAAGGAAGTGGGAAGGGAGCTGTTGCATTGTGGTAAATTGTGGTCAATGTCATGAGACAAAGTGTATGTGAACTGCCGTATGGAAAGTGAATTTGCTCTGTAAATCATCACCCAAATAAAATTAAAAAATAATAAAGTAAAATAAAAAAATCATATAGTGTTTATATAACAAACCAACAAGTAACTTAAATTATTTTATGAATCTTCAAATGTAAGTGTGGATTCAAAAATTCAAAGTAGTAAATAAGTAACCTGTGTTATTTATTTAAATAATGTTGTTTGTTGTTTTTATGTGCCGTCGAGTCGGACCCGGCTCATAGCGACCCCTCCTTGAGTTTCCAAGGCAATATCACTATGGAAGTAGATTGCCCCATCTTCCTTCTGAGGAGTGGCAAGTGGGTTTGAAACGCCAGCCTTCTGGTTAGCAGTCAAGTGCCTTAGGCACTACACTACCAGAGCTCCCATAGGTTAAATAAATAACCTGCATTAAGAAAGCCCAAGACAAGTTGTTTACATATGCTTTACACTAAACTGCAGTGATCTCTATATTTTACTATGTCAAATCATCATGAGTAACACCATGTATATAAAGCTACTAACTTATTTTCATGATGTTTATCATTCTTTTATTTATTATATCTCATGCAAAAACTTGGTAGGAAAAGCATATCCATTCCCAGAGATATATAAAAGATTTAATTTTACACATAGTGAGAAATACCAAAATAAGGATTCAAGTTCAACATTCTCTGTATTCATTATAATATTGAGGTAAACATGTTGATGTAACTCATTAAAACGAATATAGAGTGGATCATTAAGGTCCTTCCAAACTTTATCCATTTATAGACAAATCCATCTGCACTGACAGTCATTCAGTTACGTGTTTTTCCATCAACATGTGTAAATGTAGCAAGATTTAAATTGTTTCTCTACAAAGCAAACACAATTTTGTTCTACTCTCCTGATTGTGTATTACATTCTTTCTGAAAATTTGTTTTTGGTCCTTTGAGTGGTAATTGGCATTCATCCCTCATCTGTTGTTTTATCCTATGCCTTCCTCCCTGTACATTTACTTGGTTATGAAAAATGTAAGATTCTTAACAGCCAATATTTATATTTGGGAAATGAGAAACTTGGAGGTAAATTAATTTGTATTTAACAAGTATGTCCTATAGCTTGACCTAATCAGTTATTTTGTTTTGCTTTAAGAGCTTGCTCAAGAGGGTTCTCGAAATTTATTTGAAGTGAAGACAGCATCGTTAATATTGACATATAAATAACTTAGGGACATAAAAAGAAAAGGTGCCATAAGAAACTACAAAAATAGAATACTTATCTTTAATAACATCATGATATTCCCCCAAAACCATATTTTACTTGCTTGGATGGAAGAGCTAAGTGTGTATATTACATGTTTTACAAGTAGATTAAGATCAGTGCACCAAAAAAATAAGAATTAGCTATTTTGAAGATAGGAAGCTATAAGACCCAAGAACAAACCGTTATTAATGAAGCAGAATCTAAGTATCTTAAATTTCATATTGTTGTTGTTTTTTGCTGTTGAGTTGGACCTGACTCATAGCAACCCTTCCTTGTCTTTCTGAGGCAGTCTCACTACGGAAGTAGATTGCCCAATTTTCCTTCCGTGGAGTGGCTGGTGGGTTTGAACATCCAGCCTTCTGGTTAGCAGTCAAGTGCCTTAGGCACTACGCTATATTTTAAAAAGCAAATAAACATTTTAAAGATGATAATGATTGAACATATGTGAGAAATGTTGTTTGCTGTTGTTGTTATGTGCCATCGAGTCATCTCTGACTCATAGTGACCTTATATACAACAGAACGAAACACTGCCTGGTCCTGTGCCAGCCTTCCAATCGCTACTATACCTGAGCCCATCACAACAACCACCATGTCAATCCATGTCAGGCCTTGTTGAGGGCCTTCCCCTATTTTGTTGACCCACCACTTTCCAACCATGACATCCTTTTCCAGAAAATGGTCCCTTCTGACAACCTGACCAAAGTAGGTGAGACAAAGTCTGGCCATTCTCACCTCCAAGGAGAATTCTGGCTGCACTTCTTCCAGGACAGATTTGTTAGTCCTTTTAGCAGTCCCCAGTAATTTCAGTATTCTTCGCCAACACTGTAATTCAAAAGTATCAACTCTTCTTTAGTCTTCTTTATTCATTGTCCAGCTCTCACATGCATATGAGGTGATTGAAAGTACCATGGCTTGGGTTAGGTGCATCTTAGTCTTCAAGGTGATATATTTACTCTTTAGTGCTTGAAAGCGGTCTATTTCAACAGATTTGCCCAAAGCAATATGTCATCTGATGTCTCAACTGCTGCTTCCATTGGCATTAATTGTAGAATCAAGTAATATGAAGTCTTTGACAAGTTCAATCTTCTCTCCATTCATCACCATGCTGCTAATTGGTTCAGTTGTGAGGATTTTTAAATTTTTATATTGAGGTGTAGTCCATACTGCATACTGTAGTCTTTAATCTTCATCAGTGAGTGCTTCAAGTCATCCTAACTTTCAGCAAGCAAAGTTATGTCGTCAGCATACCACAGGTTGTTAATGACTCTTCCTCCAATCCTGATGCCATGTTCTTCTTCATATAATCCAGATTCTTGGATTATTTGCTTAGCATAAAGATGTAATAAGTATGGGGAAAGGATACAACCCTGACACAATCCCTTCCTGATTTAAACCATGCAGCATCCCCTTACTCTGAACACCAGCCTCTGAGTCTATGTACAGGTTCCTCATGAGTACAATTAACTGTTCTGGAATTCCTGTTCTTCTCAATGTTATCCACAATTTGTGATGATCCACAAAATCAAATGCCTTTGTGTAGTCAATTAAGCACAAGTAAGTATCTTTCTTGTATTCTTTGCTTTGAGCCAAGATCCTCTAACATCAGCTATGATATCCCTCACTCCATGTTCACTTCTGAATCCAGCTTGCATTTCCAGAAGTTTTCTATCAATATACTGCTGCAACCATTTTTGAATTATCTTCAGTAAGAACAGAAGGAAAAGTGAGCAATCTACTTCTGTAGAGATACCACCTTGGAAACCCAAGGAAGGGTTGCTATGAGTCGGAGACCAACTCAATGGCACATAACAACAACAATGATATAAATGATAATTTTTCATAATTTCCACATTCCATGGAATCATCTTTCTTTGGAATGGGTACAAATATGGATCTCTACCAGTCAGTTGGCCAGATAGCTGTCTTCCAAATCTATTGATATAGCTGAGCGAGTGCCTCCAGCATGGCATTCATTTGTTGAAGCATCTCAACAGATATTCCATCAATTTCTGGAGCCTTATTCTTCACCAATCCCCAGTCTTCCTTACAGGGAGAGGCTGGTGGGTTTGAACCACAGCCTTCTGATTAACCATCAAATGCCTTAGGCACTACACCACCAGAGTTCTCATCTAAGTCTTTACCTGGTTTTAAAAAACCTTACCACTTAAAAACCCTTAATTTAATCACATCTACAAAGTGCTTCTGCTGGTAAGGTAGCTTTTTCACAGGTCCCATGATTCGGGACATGGACATCTCTGAAGGCCTATTTCTCTGTCTGCCACACTTAGCAATTCTACACGAATCTACAGACTAGTATGTAGGTGTGTTCATAGCAGCATTATTCATTCATAATAGCCAAAGCTTGGAAACTATTCAAATGCCTATCAAGTGGTGAATAGATTAAAGAAATAAAATATTAATAAATGCTGAAACATGAATGATAAAAACATCAGGCTAAGCAAAGTGAGCCTAATGCAATAGACCATATATTGTATTTCATTTATACAAAAATCTAGAAATGGTAAAAGTGAAAAAGCAGAAAATATTCATAGTTTCTTGGATCTAGGAAAAGAAACAAGGAGTGACTGAAAATAGAGTAATTAAAAAATGCTCTAAACTTGGATTATGGTGATAGTTGCACAACTCTGCAAATATATCAAAATATTATGTGCGCACATAAAACAAGTGAATTTTATATAATTTTAATTATATTTCAATAAAGTTGTTGAATTAAAAAACAGGTTATGGGAAATATTAGTGAATTAATGGCATAACAGGATACCATGTAAGAGTTCATTATATCCTTTTTAACATTTCTATAAACCTGGTATAATTAAAAAATATTTCATATATTTAAAAATAACTAATACTTAAGGTAAAGATTCAGATATATATGTTGAAATATGTTTCTACTTTCTGATAACACAAAGCATAGTGAACCCTCCTTGGGTTTCTGAAGTGGTATCACTATGGAAGTAGATTGCCCAACCTTCCTTCCGAGGAGTGGCTGGTGGGTTTGAACCTCTAGCCTTCTGGTTAGTGGTCAAATGCCTTAGGCACTATGCCACCAGAGCTCCTAGGAAAATATTAAATTTAAATATTTATAATTCTTGCATGACTAATAAAATTAAACAAATGATAGGTTTTCCATTACAACATGCTTCTCATATGTCTTTTTACACACCCTTGCAACCAGTTAGTCTGGTTGTGACTAATAAATTGAAGACAGGTAAGAACTATATTGTTTCCAGTTAAAAGCAGAGTGTGGCAGTGCCTGTGGTACCAGAGAGCTAAGGAACGACTGCTCTATCACACAGCAAGTGGCTCTGAGTTTGTGCAGTAGCAACGGCACCCATGGCAGTGGTGTGGTGTTGAGGGCATTTATACAGCTCATGCTGCAGAACATTCCTCAGCCTTGCCATAGTATCTGTGAGCCATGTAGAACCCTAAAACTTGACTTTCTCATTAATTTTGTTAAAGTAAATTGTATTTTCTGCCACTAAGCTCTGAGTTATATACTATGAAAAATAATGTTTAATTCATATGACAGAGACTTAGTATTTTTTATTTATAAAGAACTTGTATAAATCAATAAACAAAGGACAAATACCACAGTTGAAGAGGCAATTTACTTAAGTACATATATTTATAATGATTACGCATATGAGAACATATTCAATAACAATCAAAATAAGAGAAAAATTAAAGTAACAATGCATTATCATTTTTCACCTTTTAAATTGGCAGCATTAAAAAGAAGAATAATATCCACTGTAAGGAAAAGTGTAGAAAAACAAGCAATGTTTATACTTTGGATAGCTATGTAAGTAGATATTAATTTGTGAAGAATTCTGAAAATATCTTTGAATAATTCAAATAATATACAGTTTAACCTAGAGAGTTCAATTTTAGAAATTTATATAAACAAATACCTGTACAACCATTCATCCCATTTTGTACACTTTTTAATCTCTGAACTCTAAGTACAGCCCAGCTACTGGAAAACAGTCAATAAATACTCTCTGTGGAACTGTGCATAACAAAGATTTGTTTACAAAGATGTTAATGACAGCATTGTTGAAAATAATGAAATGTTGGAAACAACAAAAATTAAAACAAATAGGGAATGAGTTAAATTATTTAAAACATACTCAAATAGTATAAAACTATTAAAAATAATTGGATAGGCCTATATGTTTGTGAGAATGGTGCAGGATCAGGCAGTTTCCTTCTGCTGTACATATGGTCAGTATGAGTCCAAAACGACTCAACAGGATGTAACAACAACAGCATATGTGTATATAAACACTTGACAGGAAACATTTGGTATAATATAATCTTACTTGTTGTCAGAAGGAGTTCTGATGGCATAATCCAAAAGGAATTTGGATGGTAAACAGAGACTAGTGGTTCAAGCCCACCAGCTGCTCTGTGGGAGGAAAATGAGTAAATCTACTTCTGTAAAGATTTACAGCCTTGGAAACACAATAGGGGTCACTATGAATCAGAAATGACTGATGGCAATTTTTTTTTTTTAATTATCTGTTGTCATGTTCAGAAATTGTAGGGAAAATTATTGGCATATTTTGTTATTTAAAAATATTAGATTTCCATCCAAAAAAAAACAAATTCACTGACTTGGAGTTGGATCTGACTCATAGCGACTCCTCCTTGGGTTTCCGAGGTGATATCTCTATGGAAGTAGATTGTTCAATCTTCCTTCTGAGGAGTGGCTGATGGGTTTGAACCACCCTTCTGGTTAACAGTCAAGTGCCTTATGTGTTATAGACAACACAAAAAATAACCAGATACTCATACACACACCAAGCCCTCCCCCCAAAATACATATGTACGTACACTCAACACAAAAACCAAAATCAAACCCACTGCTATTGAGTTGATTTTGACCTATGAGAACTTTATAGGACAGAGTAGAACTGCCTCATAGGGTTTCTAAGGCAGTAAACTTTACAGAGGCAGACTGCCACATTTTTCTCCCAAGGAGCTACTGGTAGGTTTGCACCACCAACCTTTTGACTAGTAGCTATATGCTTTAACCATTGCACCACCAGAGCTCCTTCATACCCACACAGAGGATTAAATATTGAATAACTAACTGCAAAGAAATATTTGCAGTATATATGACAAAGTATTTCTATGGTTAATAATTTACTATTTAAAAGTTATAAAATATGTAGCCCCTAGCAAGACAACGTAGGTACGTATATGTCTCTGACTCCCTCTTCTTTCCAACCACCTTTTCTCCACTCTTTGGATGGATACAATTACCTAGAAAGGTGCATGCTCAAAAACATGAGAGAAAAATGGAACTCCAGGTATGCCACAACCTCTAGAAGGTGAAGACAATGATAGATACACTCTTCTCGTTAAATGTGAGTGGAATCTGAGGGGCCTTAAGTGGAGATGAGAGACTTACTTAGCTTTGAGACTATGCATAACATTTTGAACAGAGCCAGTATTATACCATTTAGGTCCTACTTGAAAGTTAGAAAAAAGCTATATTCTTCATTTCTTCTGGATGCAGCTCTTCAAGTACATGTTTTTTAGCCAGAAAAACTTGTGCTGGTTTTCAGGACTACTAAGTCCCACAGTGTTCATCTTGTGCATTGTGACACCTGTACAGCCATATATGTTGTCTCTGGACATGGATTCATAGAAAGAAGTGAAGAGGCAACAGAAATTCAATGATCTTTGGAAGGGGTTTCAGGCACACTCACATACATTTTTGAAAAGACCTTTCCCTAATGACCTGTAAGTACCTGGAGAAGAACCACTGTCAGTCTGAGCTGCTCTCAGTCCCCATATTTAACCACTAGTCCACAAGTATAGAAACTGGTGTGCTTGATTCCAATCAGTAAAGGCCTGGCTTGCCAGGTGAGGTTAAAGAAAACCATGAAAAAAGGAAAGAGAGATAACAACTTTAGACATTCAAAAAAGGAGGCATTGAACACCCAGCTAGAATTGATGGATAAAGCTGATGAAAACTCAGGGAAGATTTTTCAACTGAAAAAAAAAAAATTAAGGCATATCAAGGATTAATGAAGAATAAAAGATGTGCATAAAAGAGTATTTTAGAAAAAAATGTAATCAATAAACTGAAGAAAGAATTAATATCAAGAATTAATAGCTTAAGTTGTCAAGTGAAATCTCAAATATGTGGCACTTAAAAAAATAATGTAACTAGTAAAGGGAAAGAGGGAATCTTGATATCTTCAGCAGATATAAAATAATTATGGACTTTCCAAAATGAGCAAAAAAATTTTAAAATAACAATTTTTAAAAATAACAAACAAATTATAAGAGTTGATTTGTCATTATAACAATATTTAATCCTGCAGAGTTAATTGAGGTGCAAGTAAGATTGATTTTAAAAACAAAAAACAATGCACAATAAATAAATAATAAAACTAATAACAATAAAATCCTGGTGAAATTCATGAATCCAAAATACAAGTAATTGTTGTTAGGTGCCATCAAGCTGGCTCTGACTCATAGGACTCTATGCACCACAGAACAAAAAACTACCTGGTCTTGTACTGTCCTCACAATCCTTGGTATGCTTGGATTGGATTGTCAATCATTCTTATTAAGGGCCTTCCCCCTTTTCACTAACCCTCTACTTTTCCAGGGACTGGTCCCTTCTAAATGTCGAAAGTAGATAAAATGGCATGCAGCTACTCTCATTTCAAGGGGGAATTCCGGCTGCATTTCTTCCAGGACAGATTTGTTCATTCTTCTGGCAGTCCATGATTTTTTTTTCATTACACTACCCCAACACCTGGGTTGTGCTATGCATGGGGTTACTATGAGTCGGAAACCACTTGACGGCACCTAACAACAACAACTCCCCAATACCACAATTTAAAGGAATCAACTTTCTTCAATCTTCTTTATTCATTGTTCAGCTTTCATATGCATATGCAATGATTGAAAATACCATGGCTTGTGTCAAACACATCTTAGTCTTCAAAGTGACATCTTTGCCCCTTAACACTCTAATGAGGTCTTTTGTAGAAGATTTGCCCAGAGCAATACAACATTTGATTTCTTGACTGCAGCTTCCATGGGTGTTGGTTGTGGATCCAAGTAAAATGAGATTTTTAACAATTCAATCTTTTCTTCATTTATCATGATGTTGCTTATTGGTTCAGTTATGAGATTTTTTTTTTTTTTTTTTTATGTTGAAGTGTAATCCATACTGAAGACTGTAATCTTTGCTTTACAAGCAGTAAGTGCTTCAAGTCATCTTCATTTTCTTACCGAAAATGAAGTAGTTGTCTGTATTTTGTTGTTGTTTTTATATGCCATCAAGTCGGCCCCGACTCATAGCGACCCCTCCTTGGGTTTCCAAGGCAGTATCACTACAGAAGTAGGATTTCCCAACCTTGTCTGTGTTTAGAAGGTTGTTAATGAATCTTCCCCTGATCTTAATGTTGGATTCTTTTTCATATAGCACAACTTTTTGGATTATTTGCTCAGCACATAGACTGAATAAGTATGGTGAAAGGATACGACCCTGACATACACCATGCCTGATTTTAAACCATGCAGTATCCCCTTGTTCTGTTCAAACAACTGACTCTTGATCTATATACAGGTTCTGTTTGAGCACAATTAAGTGTTTTAGAATTTACATTCTTTTCAATGTTATCCATATTTTTTTTATTTTGTGATTCACACAGTTCAATGCCTTTGCATAGTCAAAAAAACACAGGTAACATCTTTTTGGTATTTTTTGCTTTCAGCCAAGGTCACCTGGTATCAGTAATAATATCTCTCATTCCACATGCTCTTCTGAATACAGTTTGAATTTCTTTAAGTTCCCTATCAATATGCTTCTGTGACTGTTTTTTAATTAAATTTTACTTACATGCAATATTAATCATATTATTAGATATTTTCCACACTCTATTGGATTACTTTTCTTTAGAATGAGCACAAATATCAATCTCTTCCTGTCAGCTGGCCAGGTAACTCTTTTCCAAATTTCTTGGCATAAACAACTAAGTGCCTCCAGTGCTGCATCCATTTGTTGAAATATCTCAGTGGGTATTCTGTCAATTCCTGGAGACTTGGTTTTCAACAATTCCTTCAGTGCAGTTTAGGCTTATTCCTTTAATAGCATTATTTCTTGATCATATGGTATGTCCTAAAGTGGCTGAGTGTCAGTCAAGTTTTTCTGGTACAGTATTTCTGTGTATACCTTCCCCCTTCTTTTGATGTTACTTGCATCGTTCAATATTTTGCCTATAGAAACTTCAATATTGCAATTTGAGGCTTGAATTTCTTCTTCAGATCTTTCTGCTTGAGAAATGCCAAGCATGTTCTTCCTTTTTGGTTTTCCAACTTTAGGTCTTTGCCCTTTTCATACTTTACTTTGTCTTCTTGAGCTGCTCTTTGAAATCTTCTGTTCAGCTTTTTTATTTCATCATTTCTTTCATTCATTTTAGCTTTTCTATGTTGAAGAGCAAGTATCAGAGTTTCTTCTGACATCCATTTTGGTCTTTTCTGTTTTTTAACGACTTTTGCTTTCTTCATGTATGATATTCTTGATGTCATCCCACAACTCATCTGGTCATAGGTCATTGGTGTTTGATGCATCAAATCTACTCTTCAGATGATCTCTAAATTCATACTGGATATAATAAGTTCATATTTTGCCTTTTGTGGGCTTTTGAAATTTTCTTCAGCTTCAATTTAAAGTTGCTTATGAGCAATTGATGATCTGTTCCACAGTCAGCTCCTGATCTTATGACTGATGATGTTGAGCTTCTCCATCCCTCTCTTTGCATAGATGTAGTCTATTTGATTCTTTTATAATCCATCTGGCTATGTCCACATGTATAGCCTCCATCTACATGGTTGAATAAAGGTATTTGCAATGAGTAAGTCATTGGTCTTGCAAAATTCTATCTTGCCATCTCTGCTGCTATTTCTACCACAAAGACCAAAGCAACTACCAATGCTTCTTCTTTGTTTACAACTTTTGCATTCCAAACACCAGTAATTATCAGTACATGTTGATTGCATGTTTTATCAATTTCAGACTGCAAAAGTAGGTAAAAAACAAGTCTTCAATATCTTTATCTTTGCCTTTAGTGTTTGGTGCATGCGTTTGAAAAACAGTAGTAGTAACTGGTCTTCCTTTTAAGCATACGAATATTATCCTACCACAGAGAGCATTGTACTTCAGGATAGATCTTGAAATATTATTTTTTGTTTTTGATGATAAATGCAATGCCATTACTTTTCAATTTGTCATTCCCTCATAGTAGACTATATGGTTGTCTAATTAAAAAATGGCCAGTACAAATCCATTTTAGCTCACTAATGCCTAGAATATTGATCTTCATGTGTTCCCTTTCATTTTTGACTACTTTGGATTTTGCTAGATTCATAATTTATACACTCCACACTCCAGTTATTAATGAATGCATGTAACTGTTTCTTCCCACTTTTAGTCATGCCCCAACAGCAAAGTAATATCCTGAAAGCTTACTCCATCCATGTAATTAAAATCAACTCTAATTTGAAGATGCAGCTCTTCTCCAGTTGTATTTTGAGCTCCTTCCAATCTGACATGCTCATCTAATGGCACTATGTCACACAATGTTTCACTGCTATTCATAAAGTTTTCCAGTAATATATCAGACAGTGTTTCACTGTTTTTCATAATGTTTTTGTTGGCCAATTTTTTCAGAAGTGTATGGCCCTGTCCTTCACAGTCTGTCTTAGTCTGGAAGCTCCACTGAAAGCTATCCACAAGACATAGATACATATGTATTCCACAAGTATAATCAGAGAATCTTGCAAATGGTAAGAAAAGTTTATCACAAAATGATGATGATATTTTCCCAACCTGATGCAAAAAGCAAGATTATCAATTAACATCTACAATCTACTGAAATGGATATGCCTTTCTGGAATCTTATAGCCAGAGAAGATACCAAAACCACATCAAAAATAAAGAAATGCACTTCTATGTAAGTGTCCAGAGACTGTCAGAGAATAAATGAAAAACTATTTTAACAAAGTAAAAGTTGAATAAAATCGTAGAACTCAAAAATGGAGAAGATGAAAATAAACACATCTAAGTTTGTGCACAAAACTGTGTGTGTGTGTGTGTGTGTGATACAAAAAGAGAGAGTAGGAGGTATGGAAAGTGTGTTTAAATAAATGTTGTTGCTGTTGTTATGTGCCATCAAGTCCGCCCTGACTCATAGCAACCCCTCCTTGGGTTTCCGAGGCAGTACCACTAGGGAAGTAGATTGCCCAACCTTCTTTCCGAGGAGTGGCTGGTGGGTTTGAATCACCAGCCTTCTGGTTGGCAGTCAAGTGCCTTAGGCACTATGCTACCAGAGCCCCTGTTTAAATGAATAAGAAATATATTTAAATAAAAACCAAACCGAACGCCCTGCAGTCAAGTCAGATCAGACTCATAGCGACCCCTCTCTGGGTTTCCGAGGCTGTATCTCTACGGAAGCATATTGCCCTACCTTCCTTCCAAGGATCAGCTGGTGGGTTTGAATCACAGCCTTCTGGTTAGCAGTCAAATACCTTAGGCAATTCACAATTGTTTGACTCTGTCTTTAACTGTTTTCTTGCCTTGGGATGTTCTCAAATCATCTTGGTGAGATTAAGGGACAGAGAAAGAAATCACGGCAGTAAGGAGCCACATGGCTGATAAAGCATAACAAACCACAAAATCTGCTATTCCCAGGTTTTCCTGCTGTTCAGCAAGTCCAACACCTTCTGTTTATTTACATTGACTCGGACCACGCTTTGTGAAAAACAATGCTTCTAAAAGAATCAAAAAATATTCAAGCTCCTTGGCTTAAAAAAGTCTTGTTATCTACAACTCTAATGCTTTGCCTCATAATTTCATTTTCGTCTATTGAACAAAGCCTTCCACACTTCACATCAGTATCATCCTTAGCTGTAGCTAGTTAAAACACAAATTTACCACATATCTAGTCTGCTGTGGCTTTTTGTGTGCATTTTTTCTTAACAAGTCATCGTTAACATCAGGAAAGACTTGCAATCAAGGATAATGAGGATGAGACCTGCCTTTAGACTTCCTGCTTATTTTGGTTCAAGTCTTTTTTTCTTTACGAGGCCATGTTTATGGGTCAAATTTTTAAACTTACTATAGTATCCTTCCCATAACATTATTTGTTTTTCCTAATTAATGTGTCCTTTAAATACTTATACTATATGTGTAATAAATACATGTAATGATATTTTCCTCCTTAAATACAATACCTTTTCTTTCTGATTTCTATTTCCTTACAAAAAAAAAAAAAAAAAAAAATTCAATGATTTAGAAATAAAGGAGACATATGGAAAAAATACTAACTTGAAATTAAAAGTTTTAAATTATTTCAAGAAATCCAGGAGTTAAAAGGGTAGTAAAAGTAAGCAAAGACATGCTATGTATTCACATTGATTCATCTTCTTGAACACAAAGGAAGACAACTTTTTTCAAAGGTCCATGCAGGTAGGTCAGAACCATGTGACTAATCCTGGCCAATACAATGACAGTGGAAATGAGGAGGCATAGAAACACATCTTTTGAAGCTATAATTTTCTCTTCTTTTTTACAACTACTGTATAAAGCCCCCCCCACCCCCGCCAATTAAAAAAAAAAGAGAAAGAAAGTAGCCTACATTCCTGAATGGCCACTCAGAACTTTTCTTCAGAGTTTAAAGCTCCATAGATTGTGTATAAGTGAGAAATAAACTTTAATGTGCTAAGTAACTGAAACTTGGAGACTTTTTTAAAAACCAAAAATCCGTAGCAAATCCTACCTTATCCTGGATAACGCAGGAAGCAAAGATAGGATAAAGATTTATTGTTTAGTTAGGTTTTTTTTTTTTTTTTGGATTGTGGATGAAAGGTATGTCAGCAACTTTGATTATTATAACAATAGGAAAAATATATAAAGTAATGATTATTAGGAATTAAAACAAAGGACTACCACATAGAAAAATATGTAGTCGTTGTTGTTATATGCCCTCGAGTCGGACCCAACTTATAGTGACCCCTCCTTGGGTTTCCGAGGTGGTATCACTACTGACGTAGATTGCCCAGCCTTCCTTCCAAGGAGTGGCTGGCGGGTTTGAACCGGCAGCCTTCTGGTTAGCAGTCAAGTGCCTTAGGCACTACACTACCAGAGCTCCCATAGAAAAGTATAGTAGAACATAATTAGCCAGGTAAAAAGAAAATAATACAAGTATAATAAAGCAAGAAAAATAAGAAGGGAAAAGAAACTATCAGCAAAGTAAAATAAATAGCCAACATAAAATAAAACGCAAGTAATGAAAAAAAAAAAAAAATAGTAAGGAGCTCTGGTGGTGTAGTTGATAACTGAAAGGCCCATGGTTTGAACCCACCACCTGCTCCCCAAAAGAAAGATGAGGCAGCTTGGAAACTCAATGGGTGTCACTATGAGTCAGAATTGACTTGATGGCAATGAGTCTGAGTTTCAATTAAAAAAAATTATATAATTTATTACACTAAATATGAACAATTTGATTTCTTGATTAGAAACAGGTAACCGTTAGACTGGATAAAAAAGATAATTTATACATACAGTATTTCCAAAAGACAAACAGAACCACACACACAAACACATACATAGAAAATAAAAGAGATGAAAAAGGATGCTAGAAATAAGAGATGGGCAATAAATTTCTAGAAAACTATAAACAACAACAACTAAAAACAGTCTTTGCAATATTTCCAGAACAGTGGAATCTATGAGCAAAAGCTTCAAATAAGAAACATATATTCTATAAAATATAATAGACCTAAATTTTCATATTTTGAGCAAGATAACAACTAGTTACTTTTCGGTTACATTTTTAAAATTAATTTTCAGTGATAATATCAGTTTTATAATGATTAAAAAAACGTTTTACTTTCTAAAACAGAACATTCTGTTTTCTGCTTTATCAAATTTTCAAAAAAGAATTTATATGTGAAAAATAATTGTAATTGGAAGAGTTAAACACAATTCTTAGGAATTTTAAAGAATCTTATTTATCAAATAGTAACTGTTGCAGTGGATTTGAAAGTACTGATCAAAATTAACTGAAATACTTTCCTAAAGGGAACAATTCTTATAGTCAGAATAATTTTTTATACCTATTAAGAAATTACCAAAAAAAAAGAAGAAAATTTACTTGATCACAAAAAGCCTTACTAATTTCATTCTAAGTAGAAAATTTAGAGGCTATATTATCTGATAAAACTACTTAAAATTAAAATAAATCATTAAAATATTATTCAAGCTGAGGCAGAGAGGATAAGATGGCATCCTGCTGACACACTACAGTCTTTCTATAACAGAGACCTGGAAAAAGCAAGGGAAACAAATATACTAATAATGGTCCTGGAACTCTGAGCATCAGGTGAGAGGATTAAGAAGTAGATTGAGTGCTGATTGGAAAGGAAGAGTCAACAGAGATCCAAGTCCACTTCTCACCAAGTATTCCACCCACCAGGAAACAGCTGTACAGTGCCTCAGTACTTCCAGGCTGACAACCAAAGAAGCATGCCTGTGTCCAGATACACCACAACAAAATAAAGCAAAAAAAAAAAAAAAAAAAAAAGCTGAAATAAACAAACAGATAATCAACAACAACAACAAAACAAAAAACTTCAAAATGTCTTAGAGACAACTGATGACTTCAATTCAAAAGAAACAGTACGAGATAGCAGAATCAAGTGACCAAAATAAAGAACAAAGAAATCTCCCCAAAGAAGAATAAGTCATAGAACAACCTGATAAATATTTCAAAGTTATACATTTAGGACCTTCTAAGAGCTCTAATAACAAACATTAAGCTACATAGGTATATAGGTAGATAAGCTACATAAGGATACAGAGGTGATGGGCCTTAATGATGTAAGTCTTACAGTAACAAATGCTGGAGGTATGAAAAGAGAGTAACCCTGGCTGTGATGGTTAATGTTATGGGAAAACTTGTCTGTACCATGATTCTCAGTGGTTTGGCATTTTTTTATAATGTAATTTGGCAGTTATGTAATGATGTAACCATCTTCCATTTTCTGATCTGATATAATCATTCTCCATTCTCACATAAAGGTGATTTTTGCATAATGACCTGGTCTTTGAAACCTAATCATACCAATAAGTGAGGAGTAGGTGAATTCATCTTAAGAAAAGCTGATCATAAGAAAATTATTCGAAGAAAGTGTTAAATTACAATTGCCAAAGCATTGGAGAAGACATTATGCATAACAAACTATGCTTCATAGAAAATATAGCTCATTATTTACTTGGAATGATAACAAATGCAAAAGGAGGCAAATATTGGCTCTTTGCGGAATAACAATTAATAGTTTCCTAGTAAATAAGCTTGGCCTACCAAGCAGAGTTTAGAAAGTAATTTAACTTTCATTTCACTCAGAAATCTCTCCACTTTGCTCATCTTTCACATCCTAGCTTCATGAGATAAGTTGTACTATTTTTTAAGTATTCCATATTAATATATAGGAATGTTATACAAAAATAGAATTTATATTAACCTAAAACGTGTGACACTTTTAAGAAGACACATTTAAACACAATGAAGTTGTCAAGATAATCTGACGAATTTATGTATATAGGAATAGTTGACTGATAGACAAGGTTTGGTACAATTTACTTATCTACGTATTTGAGAACTGTATTTCTGAAGTCATTCTGAGGAGTAAGATGCACATATTTTGCTTTTCTAAAACTAAGATAACCCAGATTCAGAATGGCCTCTACATACTATCTGAAGAAGTATTCTTAATATGTTTCATATCTCTCAATTAATCTTTAATTTCAAACTATTTTGACATATTCCAGGTAAATATGACAACAACAATAAAAAAAAAAAAAAAAACCTCTCTTGGAAAGGACAATAAAAAATGTGATGTCAAAATTTTACTGTCATTTGATGTTAATCTAAACAATCTAAATTTAGTGCCAGCAAAATACATTGTTCCAAGTGTTTAGAATACAAAAGGGAATAAAACATAGTCCCTTTCCCTAAAACATCCTAATAGAAACCTGGGGAGAACCAGTAATGTGATATTAGTTATTATAGCAACAAAGCATAATAATTTTGTGAGAATATATTTTCATAAACCAAAAAGCCAAACTCACTGTCAGTAAGTCAGATCCAACTCTTAGTGACCTCTCCTTGGGTTTTCAAGGCAGTATCTCTATGGAAGTAGATTGCCCAATCTTTCTTCCAGGGAGTGGATGGTGGGTTTGAACCACCACCCTTCTGGTTAGGAGTCAAATGCCTTAGGCACTACATCACCAGAACTAATGAATTCTTTAAGTTAATATATTTAAGCATCTACAATGACTTGTTGCTGTAAGCTGCTATCAACTCAGTATCCAACTTATGGCAATGCTTGCATAACAGAGTAGAAATGATTCCTAGGTCTTTCTTGGCAGTAATTCTTAAGGGGCAGATTGACAGGCCATTCTTCTGCAGAGCTGCTGGGTGATTTTGAACCACCAACCCTTAGGTTAGTAGTCAACTACATACTGCTTGCATCACTCAGGCATCTTTCACTATGAACTAAGTGCTATAGGGATGCTATGAGTCAGAATTGACTGAATGGCAGTGGGTTTGGTATTGGTTTGGTTTAAGTCCTGGATCTATGTTTTTGCAAATATATAATGCATATATTACAGTTGACATCAAAATAAAACCAATTAATTTAGCAAAGGGTGTGGCTGTGGATTCAATAATTGACCCTTATCAAATTTAATCTCCTGTTATTGGTAGCAGTGATTTAGAAGCTCTTCTAGAACATGCCACATCAATGGAAAAATTATATCTTACAAGTAATTTATTTTATTTCACAAACAAAGAAAATAGTATCCATTTCAATATATTTTAAATAATCTGTAAACGTTATAAAATAACATCTTCTTGGATTTACAAAATGCTTCTTTCAACAATATGTCACATAAGAATTGGTAGAGGAGATGGTTTCTTATGGAAAATTAGGATAATATACTGTTCATAATGATAGGCAAGAAAGGCTTCCAAAGATATCCAGAACCCATGAATATGGTAAGTTATAGGGTAAAATTAAATTAAACTGACCTTAAATGGAGAAAATATCCTAGATTATCTGGGTATACCAATTTTATCAAAGCCAGTGAGCCTTAAAAGTAGAAAAGAGAAGCAGAAAAGGGAGTGAGGGAAAGAGATATTTTGACAGAAGCAGTCAGAGAGATGCCATCTTTGAAGATGGAGAAAACGGCCATGAGCCAAGAAATTTATACAGTCTCTAAAATAAAGAAAACCAAACTCACTGCCATAAAACCAGATCCAACTCATAGTGAGCCCTCCTTGGGTTTCCAAAGTGCTCTCTATGGAAGTAGATTGCCCAGTCTTCCTTCTGAGGAGTGCCTGGTGCCTTAGGTACTACACCACTCTTAAAGCTAAGAAAAGCAAGAAAACTAATTCTTCCTTAATATCCACAGAAGGAATGCAGCCACACCAACATTTTGATCTTAGCCATTAAGATCTGAAACCTCTGTGGTACTTCTAAATTAAAGAAAAGTCAGATACTAAATTTGTGCTATTTTAATTAATCCACTAAATATGTAGCACTCTGTTATGACAGCCATAGAAATGTATTCTTTTAATATTATATATATTTTTTATATAAATATATTTATTTTATGAAATTAGAATGATTTTTATCATGTTTCTTTTTGCTTTTATTTAGTTTAATTTCAGGCCACTTTGGAATATTAAAGACTTTCATGAATTGTTAGGGATGAAATAGTTACTGAATGAGGGATTCTAAATTGAACAAGAGAGGCTCCAGAACCTGCTTCTCCACACTTCCCCAGCCTTCATACTGTGATATCCTGTAATCTTTCTGTGACTAGAGGATTCTTTGCTAAGAGAAAATTTCAAACTTATGTAACCCTAACCATTTTTTTTTTTTTTTTGTCAGTTTATTGTACAGTGGTGGCTTGCATATTTCTATGAGGTTTGAGGTTCTGCCACCAGTATTTCAAATACCAGCAGGGTCATCCATGATGGCCAGGTTTCAACAGAGCTTCCAACCTAAGCCAAACTAGGAAGTAGGACAGGGCCATCCACTTCTGAGTAATTGGCCAGTGAAAACCTTACAAATAGCAGTGAGAAAGTGATATATTACAAGAATTTTTTATCGATAGTTCTGAATCATTGTCTGATACAGTATTGGAAGATGATCCACTCAAGTTGGAAGGCACTCAGAATATGACTGGGGAAGAACTGCCTCCTCAAAGAAGAGTGACTTTAATTATGTAGATGGAGTAAAGCTTTTGGGACATTCATTTGCACATGGGTCTTGACTCAAAATGGTAAGAAACTGCTGCAAACATCCACTAATAATTGAAATGTGGAATGTACAAACTATAAATCTGGAAAAACTGGGAGCTGTTGAAATGAAATGGAATGTGTAAAGATCGATATCCTAGTCATTAGTGAACTGAAATAGACTGGAAATGGTCATTTTGAATCAGACAATCATATAGTCCACTATGCTGGGAATGACAGTTTGAAAAGGAATGCATTGTATCTATATCAAAACGAACATTTCAAGATCTATCCTGAAGTACAGTGCTGTCAGTAATAGAATAATATCCATACATCTATAAGGAAGACCACTTAGTAGAACTATTATTCAAATTTAACACCCACCAAAGTGAAAGATGAAGAAATTGAAGATTTTTATCAACTTCTGAAGTGTGAAATTGACCATAAATGCGATCAATATGTATTGATAATTACTGGTGATAGGAATGCAAAAGATAAAAACAAAAAAGTAGCAATGGTAGTTTGAAAATATGGCCTTAGTAATAGAAATAATGCTGAAGATTATATGATAGAATTTTGCAAGACAAATGACTTATTCATTGTAAATGCTTTTTTCCAACAACACCAAAAGGGACTGTATTTATGAACCTCATCAGATGAAATACACAGGAATCATATTTACTTTTTCTGTGGAAAGAGATGATGGAGAAGATCAATGTCATCAGTCCAAATAATGTCAGGGGCTGACTGTGGAACAGGCTATCAATTGCTTAAATCCAAGTTCAATATGAAGTTGAAGAAAATTAAAACACGTTCACAGACCAAATATGACCTTGAATATATCCCACCTGAATTTAGAGACCATTTCAAGAATAGATTTGAGTCATTGAACACCAATGATCAATCAACTATGGACAAGTTGTGGGATGGCATCAAGAACATCAGGCATGAAGAAAGGCAAAGGCCATTAAAACTACAGGAAATGAAGAAAAGACCAAAATGGATGTCAGAAGAGACTCTGGAATTTACTCTTGAAAGAGAGTAGCTAAAGTAAAAGGAAGAAAAGATGAAATAAAAGAGCTGATCAGAAGATTTCAAAGGAGAGATTTTGAAAACAAAGTAAAGTATTATAATGAAATGTACAAAGAACTGGAATTAGAAAAAAGAAGAACATATTCATCATTTCTCAAGCTTAAAGGACTGAAGAAAAAATTCAAGCTCAAATTGCAATATTGAAGGATTCTATAGGCAAAATGGGAGCTCTGGTAGCATAGTGGCTAAGGCACTTGACTGCTAACCAGAAGGCTGGTGGTTCAAACCCACTAGCCACTCCTCGGAAGGAAGGTTGGGCAATCCTACTTCCGTAGTGATACTGCCTCGGAAACCCAAGGAGAGGTCACTATGAGTCAGGTGTGACTTGACGTTACACAACAACAACAACATAGGCAAAATAATGAACAATGCAGGAAGAAACAACAACAACAACAAAAGATGGAAGGAATACATAGAGTCACAGTTCAAAAAAGAATTGATCCACATTCAGCCATTTTGGGAAGTAGCATATTATCAAGAACTAACAGTACTGAAGGAAGAAGTGCAAGCTGCACTGAAGGAATTGGTGAAAAACAAGGCCCCAAGATTTGATTGAATGCTCACTGAGATGCTTCAACAAATGGATGCCATGATGGATATGCTTACTCGTTTATGCCAGGAAACTTGAAAGACAGTTACCTGGCCAACTGACTGGAAGAAATCTATACTTATGCTCATTCCAAAGAAAAGTAATCCAACAGAATGTGGAGATTATCAAACAATATCAATATCACATGCAAAGAAAATTTTGTGAAGATAATTTAAAAATGGTGGCAGTAGTATATTTAACAAGAACTTCCAGAAATCCAAGCTGGATTCAGAAGAGGACACGAAATTAAGGATATCACTGCAGATGTCAGAAGGATCTTAGCTGATAGCAAAGAATACCAGGAAGATGTTTACCTGTGTTTCATTGACTATGCAGAATGTGAATCATAACAAATTGTGGCTAACATTGCGAAGAATGAGAATTCCATAACACTTAATTGTGCTCATGAGAAACCTGTTCATAGACCAGGAGGCAGTTGTCTGAACAGAACAAGGGAATATTACATGGTTTAAAATCTGGAAGGGTGTGCATCAGGGTTATATCCTTTCACTGGTGGCCAGAACAAGTAAGGCTGGGGACAGCCCCCAGGTGGCAGGAAGCAGCTGGCAGACAGGGCTGGCAGCCGGAACATGGGGAAGCCCAGGAAGTGAGCACAGCAGTTTGAACAGCTAAGGGAGATGAACTTATCTGTTGGTTTGTCATACTGCAGTGGCTTGTGTGTTACTGTGAGGCTTGAGGCTGTGCCACCATGGGTACCCATGGTGGAGCAGTTTTGGGGGAGCTTCCAGACTGAGACAGACTTGGAAAAAGGAATGGGCCATCCACTTTTCAAAGAATTGGCCAGTGAAAACCTTATGAATAGCAGTGAAACACTGTCTGATATATTACTGCAAACTTTTATGAATAACCTTGAAACATTGTCTGATATAGTCCTGGAAGATGAACCCCTCAGGTCGGAAGGCACTCAAAATATGACTGGGAAAGAGCTGCCTCATCAGAGCAGAGCCTACCTTAATGATATCAATAAAGTAGAGCTTTGGGATCTTCATTTGCTTAAGTGGCAATACTCAATATGAGAAGAAACAGCTTCAAACATCCATTAATAATCAGAACATGGAATGTATGAAGTGTTACTCTAGGAAAACTGGAAGTTGTCAAAAATGAAATGGAATGCATAAAGATCGATATCTTAGGCATTAGTGAGCTGAAATGGGTCAGTTTTGGCCATTTTGAATCAGACAACCATATGATCTATTATGCCAGGAATGACATGTTGAAGGGAAATGGCATGGTATGCATCACAAAGAATGCTTCAAGATCTATCTTGAAGTACAGTATTGTTGGTGATAGAATAATACCCATACACTTATAAGGAAAGCTAGTTAATACTACTATTATTCAACTTTACCCATCAACAACCAAAGCCAAATTATGAGGAAATTGAAGATTTTTACCAACTTCTGCAGTCTGATATTAACTGAACACAAAATCAAGACAATCTGCAGTATGGATTCCACTTCAATATAACAAAAACAAAAATCCTCACAACTGAACCAATAAGCAGCATTATGATAAATGGAGAAAAAATTGACATTGTCAAAGACTTCATATTACTTGGTTCTACAATCAACACCAATGGAACCATAAATAAAGATATCAGATGTCATTTAACGTTGGATAAATCTGCCACAAAGGACCTCTTTCAAGTGCTGAAAAGCAAAGATACTTCCTTGAAGACTAAGGTGCACTTGACACAAACCATAGTATTTTCAAATGTCTCATATTCATGTGAGAGCTGGACAAAGAAAAAGGAAGACCAAAGAAGAGTTGATACTTTTGAATTGTGCTGTTGGTAAAGAATTCTGAAAGTACCATGGACTGCTAAAAAACTAACAAATCTGTCCTAGAAGAAGTGCAGCCAGAATGCTACTTGGAAGCAAGAATGGTCAGACTCCATTTCACCTATTTTAGTCATGTTGTCAGAAGGGACCATTCCCTGGAGGAGCATATAATACTTGGTAAAGTGGAGGGGTAACACAGAAGGGGAAGGCCCTCAATGAGATGGACTCACAGAGTGGCTGCAATGATGGGATCAGGTATAGAAAAGGCTGTGGGGCTGGCACAGTACCAGACAGTGTTTTGTTCTGCTGAACATGAAGTCAGTATGAGTCAGAGATGACTCAATGTCACCTAACAACAACAACATATTTATTCAATCTTTATACTAAGCAAATAATCTGAGAACCTGGACTATATGAAGAAGAATATGGAATCAGGATTGGAGGAAGATTAATTAACAACCTGTGATATGCAGACAACACAACCTTGCTAGCTGAAAGTGAAGAGGACTTGAAGCACATACTGATGAAGATCAAGGACTACAGTCTTCAGTATGGATTACAACTCAACATAAAGAAAACAAAAATCCTCACAAATGAACCAATAATCAACATCATGATAAATGGAGAAAAGTTTGAAAATGTCAAAATTTTCAGATTATTTGGATCCATAATCAACACTCATGGAAACACCAATCAAGAAATCAAACATCATATTGCATTGGGCAAATCTGCTGCAGAAAGCATCTTCAAAGTGTTAAGGAGCAAAGTTATTTTGAAGACTATGGTGTGCTTAACCCAAGCCATGGTATTTTTAATTGCCTCATGTGCTTGTGAAAGGTGAAATAAGGAATACAGAAGCCCAAGGAAGAATTGATGCCTTTGAAATGTGGTGTTGGTAAAGAATACTGAAAATACCATGGACTGTCATAAAAACAAACAAATCTTTCCTAGATGAAGTGCAGCCAGAATACTCTTGGTAAGCCAGAATGGCCAGACTGTGCTTCACCTACTTTAGTAATATTGTTAGAAGGGACCAGTCCGTCCCTGGAAAGGGATATCATGTTTGGTAAAGTGGAGGGTTGATGAAAAAGGGGAAGACCCTCAACAAGATGGATTGTCACAGTGGTCACAAAGATGAGTTCTAACAGAGCAAGGATTGTAAGGATGGCACAGGACCAGACCAGGCCATGTGTCACTCTTGTACATGGGTAACTATGAGTTGGAATTGACTTGGTATCACCTAAAAACAACAACCTTAAAATCCTTTTTTGGGGAGGGGAGGGGTTGGCAAGATGGTGTAATAGGCAGACAAACTAAACACTCTTTGACAAAGAAAAGGGGAACCAATTAATACAGATACAGAAGATAATCCTGGAACCTTGAGCTTTGAAAGGAAGGATACAGAAGTGGACTAAACTACAACTAGTAGAAGACCCTGAATGAAAACACTGAAAAAAGTGACGTATGGAGCTGCGGTCTGTCAGCAATCCTGATGACTGGACAGCTTGGATATTTCCAAGTGGTGTTAGGACCTAAGAATTAACCTAAAAATCGGCCCTGCTAGCCAGCAGCTGCACAGAAGATTGCACTGGTGGTTGGTGAGTAAAAGCAGAAGCAGCAAAGAGGGAGACGGACTGAGCTGTGGACTTTTGCCTGTCCAGAGGGTGTAGCCATTATGAATGCTTACAAGTGGTTCAACCATTTTGTATATTTAACATAACAGTGTTCTCTCAGATTCCAGGGACCGAAAAATAGGCTTCACTTTCTAGGAAAGTGAAGAATGAAAGGACATTCCTGAAGTGAATGACTGGAAAGGAGTGATAGCCTCTTGTTACTCTTGTTACTCCTGGTGAAGGGAGGTGCAGCCATCTGTCACTACCACCCACATTCTGGGCTGATGGAATTCCATCAAAGTCTGTGTGTTCTAATGGAGCCTGTGTTCTCTGGCCCACCTTCCCCAGATATTTTTTTTCTTTTTTCTTTTTTTTTTTAAGTTTGTTTGTTTTTGTCTGTTTTCAAATTATTATTATTACTCTTTTTTTTTTGTCTGTCCTTTTAATTATTATTCTTTATTTTTCTCTATCCAGGTTCTAGTTTTCAGCTTTCTCTCTCTTCCTGGTTCCTGGTTCCCATTTTTTCTTTCTCGTGGTTAACCCCATTCCTTGTTTATCTTTTCACATTTTTCCCATTTTTTTCCTCAGTATTCTCCTATTATTCTACCTCTTTTCTCTTATTTCACCCTCCCCAGATATTGTGGGTATTATTTTTCTTTCTTTTTAATTTTTTTTTGGTGATTTTTCCTTTGTGCTTATGAGGTGTGTTTTTGGTCCACTCGCTTTAAATTTTTTGATGGTTTTTCAATCATTGTTGTTGTCTAACTGAGTGGGAGAGAGTACCCAGGCCCACATCATGCAATCACACCCACACCCCCTGCAGCTCTACTTACTGAGTTAGAGCCACAGCTTCCTTCTCCACTAAATGGCCAATGATAAAAAACCACCAAGTAGAGCCAGACTCACCCTTAACTGCTCTTCATAACCAGTTAGCAGAGATCTAAATATAACAATGTCACAAAATCTCAGAGAAAATAGATCATCACTGTCCAAACAAAAAAGCAAGATAAAGTGGCAGAAACAAGGGAGAAGGATGCAGACCAGAGCACACCCCTGAAGAAAAAACAGAATTGGAATTCTTTGACAAGGAATTCAAAAGAATTATACTTAGGCACCTTTGAGAGACAGATCAAGGAAAACACTGATAAAATAAAGGAAAACACAGCCAAAACCCTAGAAGAATTTTGGAAGAAAATACAAGGACAAAATGACAAAATGAATGAAGAATTAGAAATGATTCAAAATCTACAGACAAAAATTCAAAAGATTAATATCAAATTGTCAGAAATTGATAACACAATGAAAGGGAAAGGAGTAGAATTGATACAATGGAAGACAGAATTAATGAGATTGAAGACAAATACCTGAATACTTCTTTGGAAAAGGATGAATAAGAAAAAAAAAAAAAAGAAAAAGATCAAAACAAAATGAAGAAAACCTAAGGTTCCTGTGGGATACCATCAAAAGGAATGACTTACATGTCATTAGAATTCCAGAAAAGGAAGAGAAAAATAAAACCACTGAGAAAATTATCCGAGAATTGTCGAAAGAGAACTTCTTCGATAGGATGAAAGATGAGAATATATCAATTCAGGAAGTCCAAAAAACCCAAACAGGATAGACCCCAAAAGAAAATCACCAAGGCATATCATCATCAAATTCATCAAAACCAAACACAAAGAAAGAATTCTGAAAGTAGCACAGGAAAAACAAAAAATTACCTACAAAGGACAACCAATAAGAATAAGCTCTGATTTCTCAGCAGAAACCATGCAAGCAAGAAGGCAAAGGGATGGTATATATAAAACACGGAAAGAGAAGAATTTCCAACCTAGAATTATATACTCGGCAAAATTGTCCCTCAAATGTAATGGTGAAAGTAGGAGATTTCCAGAAAAGCAGAAATTAAGGGAGTTTGTTAAAATCGGACCAAACTTACAAGAGATACTAACGGGGGCCCTTTGAACAGAGAACCAATAATAACAAACAACAACTGACCATTAATACACAAGATGACATAACCCAGAAACCACAGTTATGGACATATACAAAGTAAAATAAACTTACAAGATTGTAAATAGGGAACAAGGGACTTCAATTGTCAAATGAGGACAACTACAAACCAAAAAGTGAGAAAATACTGTGTAGTTATGGAACTTCTAAATGGTGAGGAAGTCAAGAGAGTTGTAAGATAGAATGGACTATTCTAAACTCGGGGAGAAAATTATAAATCACAGGGTATCCTCAAAGAAAAATGATAAACCTTCACATCACAGTAAAAAGGAGGACAAGCACAAATATTCAGCAAATACTAAAACAACAGCAACAAAGAAAATGATAAAAATTCATAAACATAATGAGCTCAGCACAGAAATAATATGGAACAAAGAAACCAGGGACACCATGAAAAATTACCTAACAAAATGACAGCAACCAATTCATATTTGTTGTTACTACACTGAATGCTAATGGATTAAAGATGCCACTCAAGAGACTGAGATTTGCAGACTGGATAAGAAAATAAAACCAATCAATATGTTTTGTACAAGAGATACACCTTAGTGACAAAGACAAAAATAGACTAAAAATCAAAGATTGGAAAAATATATATCAAGCAAATGACAAGTGTAAAAGAGCAGGATTGGCAATATTGATTTCTGATCAAATTGATTTTAAGACAAAAACCACCATATGAGACAATGAAGGACATTATATAATGATTAAAGGATCAATCATCCAAGAAGATATAACCATAATAAGTACCTATGGACCCAATAAAAGACCCCCAAATACATAAATCAGACTTTAAAAGAGTTAAAAAAGGCAAATAGATGACTCCACAGTCATAGTAGGAGACTTTAATACACCACTTTCAATGAAAGACAGAACAACAGGAAAGAGATTCAACAAAGATGAAAAAGAGATAAACAACACAATCCAACAACTTCACTTGATAGACATCTACAGAGCACTTCACCCAACAACAGCACAATATACATTTTTTTCCAGTGCACATGGAACATTTTCCATGATAGACCATATGTTAGACCATAAAGCTAGCCTTAAAAGATTTAAAAACATTGAAATACTTCAAAGTATCTTCTCAGATTACAATGCTATCAAATTAGAAATAAAAAATAGGTAGATCAATGGAAAAAAGTAAACACATGGAAACTGAACACCACCCTGGTTAAGAGACTGCGTAATAGAAGAAATAAAAAATGAAATTGAAAAATTCCTTGGATAAAATAAGAATGAAAATACAACATACAAAGTCTTTGGGACACAGCAAAAGCAGTGATCAGAGACCAATTTATAGCAATAAATGCACACATCAAAAAAGAAGAAAGAGCCAAAATCAACACTTTAAACCAACAACTCCAAGAAATAGAGAAAGAACAGCAAGAACAGTCTACAGTCACCAGAAGAAAAGAAATAATAAAGATTTGAGCAGAAATCAATGAAACACTAAATAGAAAGACAATAGAAAAAATCAACAAGACCAGAAGTTGGTTTTTAGAAAAGATTAGTAAAATTGACAAACCACTGGAAAATTTAACAAAGGAAAAGAGAGAGAGAATAAATATAATACAAATAACAAATTAAAATGGATGACATCACAACAGAACCAACTGAAATAAAAAGTATAATATCAGTACACTATGTTGTTGTTGTTGTTGTTATGTGCCGTCGAGTTGGCCCTGACTCATAGCGACCCCTCCTTGGGTTTCCGAGGCAGTATCACTACGGAAGTAGGATTGCCCAACCTTCCTTCCAACGAATCTGTAAGTAATGGACAGATTTCTAGAAACACACCACGTACCTAAACTAACAGACTGATGTGGAAAAGTTGAACAGTTCCATAACAAAAAAAGAAATTGAACAGGTCATTAAAAAATTACCAACAAAAAAAAGAAGTCCTAGCCACATGGTTTTGCCAGAAAATTCTACCAAACTTTCAGAGAAGCTGGCACCAATCCTACTCAAACTATTCCAAAACATAGAAAAAGATGGAATCCTCCCTAACTCACTTTATGAAGCAAGCATAACTTTTACATCAAAACCACACAAAACATCACTCAAAAGGAAAATTACAGACCAATATCCCTCACAAATATAGATTAAAAGATCTTCAACAAAATCCTACCCAATAGACTCCAACAACATATCGAGAAAATCATTCATTATGACCAAATGGGGTTCATATCAAGTATGCAAGGATGGTTTAATATTAGAAAAACAATCGACATCACATACCACATAAATAAAACAAAAAGAAAAGAACCAGATGATCATATCAATTGATGCAGAAAAGTATTTGATAAAATCCAACACCCATTCCTGATCAAAACTCTCAGCAAAATAGGAATTGAAGGGACATTCCTCAACATAATAAAGGACATATGTGCAAAACAAATAGCCAAAATTATTCTCAACTGAAAGAGACTGAAACCATTCCCTTTGTGAACAGGAACCAGACAAAGATGCCCTCTACTAGCACTTGTATTCAACATTGTATTGGAAGACCTAGCCAGGTCAATAAGGCAAGAAAGGAAAATCAACGGCATCCATATTGGTAAAGAAGAAGTCAAACTATCCCTCTTTGCTGATGATATGATTTTATACCTAGAAAACTCAGGAGACTCAGTCAAAAATCTACTGAAACTAATTGAGAGATTTAGCATTGTGGCAGGATACAAGATCAATATCCAAAAATCAGTTGGATTCCTCTACACCAGCAAAGAGATTGCTGAAAAAGAAATAAGGAAATCAATTTTACAATAGCTACCAAAAATATATAAAATACTTGGGAATAAATCTCACCAGAAACACAAAAGACCTATACAAAGGAAACTATAAAAAACTACTTCAAGAAACCATAAGAGATCTCCATAAATGGAAGAATATCCTGAGCTTGTGGATGGGAAGATTGAACATTGTGAAAATGTCAATTCTACCCAAAGCAATCTATACATTAATGCAACTGCAATCCACATCCCATCAACATTTTTTAAGGATATGGGAAAAAAAATCATTAACTTTATATGGAATGGAATGCAAAACACTATTGAAGAAGAAGAATAAAGTAGGAGGTCTCACACTGCTGGATCTCAAAACCTACTATATAGCTAAAGTAGTCAAAACTGGTATTTGTACAAAGAGAGACACATAGACCAAGGGAATAGAATTGAGAACCCAGAAATAGATCTATTGACCTATGGTCAGCTGATCTTTGACAAAGGGCCTAAATCTATTAAAGGGAGAAGAAAATGTTTGTTTAATAAATAGTGCTGGCAAAACTAGGTATAAATTAGCAGAAAAATGAAACAAGATCTATACCTCATACCAGACACAAAAACTAACTCTAGATGGATCAAAGACTTAAATGTACAACCTGAAACTATAGAGTTCCTCGGAAAACTAGGGGCAAATTTAGGGTTCAAAATATATGGCATAAATAGACTATCAAGCAAAACCCAAAATACTGAAACAGCAGAAGAGAAACTAGATGAATGGAATGGGACCTTCTAAAAATTAAATTTTTATGTGCTTCCAAAGATTTCTCCAAATGAGTCAAAAGAGATCCTACAGATTGGGAAAAAAAAAAAAAATTGGTAATGACATATCTGACAGGGGATTTATCTCTAGAATATATAGAAAACTCCAACACTTCAATAACAAAAAGACAACTAATCCAATTTAAAAATAGGCAGAACATGAATATGTCTATTCATGTCTTCTGCCTATTTTTAATTGGATTAATTAACACTTCACCAAGGAGGATATTCAGGCAGCCAACAAACATATGAAGAAATGCTCCTGATCATTAGCCATTTGCCAGATGCAAATCAAAAACAACCATGAGATACCATCTCACCCCAGTACTAGCAGCAAAGTTCAACAAGACAGAAAATAAAAAATACTGGCGAGGATGCAGAGAGATTTTGATTCTCATACACTTCTTGTAGGACTGTAAAATGGTACAACTGTGGAAAGCAGTATGGCGATTCCTTAAAATGTTGGAAATAGAAATACCATTTGACCCAACAATTCCATTACTAGGTATATATCCTAAAGAAGTGAATGCCATGATAAAAACAGACATATGCACACCCCTGTCCATTGCAGCACTACTTACAATAGCCAAAAGATGGAAACAACCTAGGTGTCCATCAACTGAGGAATTTATAACCAAACTATGGTACATACACACAATGGAATATTAGACAACCCTAAAGAATAACCTAGAATCTGCAAACCCCACATAACGTGGATGTACTTGGAGGACATTATGCTGAGTGAAATAGATCAAACACAGAAGGGCAAATATTTTATTAGTCCATTATTGTAAAAGTCAAGGAAAAGTTTCTATATGGAAGGAAATTTTCTTTGTTGGTTACCAGAGGTGGGAGGGGAGGAGAGGGAACGCTGTTAGATAGGTAGAGACAAGTATTGATTTGGGTGAAGAGAAGGGCACATATCAAATGTGAGTGATCAACATGGTGGCATTGAAGAAGAGGAAGACATAGAGTTACATAGGAGGTGCAGACAACAAAGATGAATTCTTTTGCACATACAGTACCATGTTGTCAGTGACAGCAAACATGGGTATACAGGTGGATAGATGAGTGGACAGGCTGAACCTAATAAGGTATGTCGATGCTGCAGAGAGTATACCCAAAACCATGTATAGGGTTGGCAGACAATGTTTCTACAGGGTTATTTATATGTTTTATACAAATTTCCAGGCATATAGTAGAGCTCACAAGGGACACGTTTGTAGTCACTTCTTGGTCACAGCCATCTACCAAGAGTGAGTGAGTAGTTGAATCTGTGCGCTCAGGACCATAGTCACAGGGAAAATCAAGCTCAATTGGCATAACATACTACACAAAACATTGTTCTACCTTCTACTTTGGCGAGTAGTAACTGGGCTCTTAAAAGCTTGCAAGCACCCATCTAGATGCAAATATGGGTCTCTCGTAATCCAGAGAAGAGAAGAATGAAGAAAACCAAAGATTCATGGAACCAATTCATCCTAGTGACTGATACACCCTGCAGTATGCAGCCTATATGACTATGAGACCAGAAGAACTAGATGGAACCCGGCTACCACTGTCAACCATTTGGAGGGAGATCTAGGTAGGAGATCCTGGATAGAGAGGGAGAACAATGTGGAACAAAACTCAAAATCATTTGGGAAAAGAAAAAGGGGGAGGGGGTCTGATAGAGCCTGGTGGAACCACTGAGACTATGTTCCCTAGCTGCCCGTCAGGTGTGGAATTGAACACACACCTGTGGCTACCAGCCGAACAAAAGACAGGCTTATGAGTTGAACATTTACCAAGGTAGATACACTACTTGGAGAGAACAATCCTGGGAGAAGGAAGGGCTGTTTATGCACAGGGAAACAGCTCAGGTCCAGGAGTGCATGGAGGGATGGACACAGGGGAGAGGTAACTATGGGGAGGAAGTGGGAGGGGAGCCATTGCATGGGGGTAAATTTTAGTCAATGTCATAAGACAAAGTGTGTGTGAACTACTGTATGGAAAGTGATTCTGCTCTGTAAACTTTCACCTAAATCACCATTTAAAAAAAAAAAAAAAAGCTTGCAAGTGGCCATCTGGATACAAGTATAGGTCTTTCCTCATCCAGAGAAAATAAGAATGAACAAAACCAGAGATGCATGGAAATAATTAGTCCAAGAAACTGGTACACCATGCTATCCTCAGCTTATTTGACTATGCGACCAGAAGAACTAGATGGTGCCTGGCTACCACTGTCAATCACTCAGAAGGGGATCTATGTAGGGGATCCTTGATATAGTGGGAGAACAATGTGGAACAAAACTCAAAATCATTAAAAAAAAAAAGACCAAGTTTGAAGGTCTGATAAAGCCTGATGGGACCACTGAGACTATTGCCCTAGTTTTCCTTTAGGTCTGGAATTGAACCCACTCTTATGGCTTCCAGTCAAGCAAAAGACAGGTATATGAGCTGAACATTTACAATAGGTAGATACACTCCTTGGAGAGATCAACCATGGGAGAACAGAAGGTCTGTGTACACACAGGGAAACAGCTCAGGGTCAGGGATGCATGGAAGGGAAGGACACAGGGAAGAGGTAAGTATCAAAAGGAAGTGAGGGGGAGTGCTTGCATCATGGGAAATTGCAGTCAATGTCACAAGACAAGTGCATGTGAGCTGCTGTAAGAAAAGTGAATTTGGTCTGTAAACTTCCACCCAAATCACAATAAAAAATTTTAAAAATCCTTTTTGGTTCTCGTAATTTCAATCAATTGAACATGAAGATTGGGCAATCTACTTCTGTAGTGATACTGTCTCAGAAACGCAAGGAGGGGTCTCTATGAGTCGAGTCTGACTCGATGGCAAATAACAACAGCATCAATAAAGACTTGAAAGGTGAATTTTGCTAGCTCCAATTATGAATGGTAAACATATTTTCCTGATTAAGTGAGTGTCCTTGGGACTCTGAAAAAGTGATGCTTGAACTGGGCAAAAATTCTAAATTTTCCGGCTTCCAATAAGATGGAGGAATAGGCAGATAAGCGACACAGACCCTCTTCAGCAAAGAAAAGAAAAATCAATTGACAGAGATACAGAAGATAATCCTGGAGCCCTGGTCACTATGGGTTGGGTCCAACTTGATGGCACATAACAACAACAACAAAATGCAAAAGTGGATTAGGCACCAACTAATGGAAAAACTTGAATGAAAACAATGAGTACAGAGACAGTCAGAGCTGCAGACTGTCAGCTATTCTGATGGGACCAACAGCCTGAATATTTCTAAGTGCTTTTGGGACCTGAGAATTGACCCAAAGATCAACCCTAGTCACCAAGGGCTGCAGGGATGATTGCTCTGGTGGCTTCTGACTAGGAAGGGAAACAGCAAGGAGGGAGACAACCTGAGCTGTTGACTTTCTGCTGTCCAGAGGGCACAGCCATTTTGATTGTTTACACACAGCAACCATTTTGGATATTTAAAGTGACTGAGGGCACAACCATTTTGAATATTTACTAGTGGTGGCCATTTTGCATATTTAAAGTGAACAATAGCACAGCCATTTTGAATGTTTACAAGCAGCGGCCATTTTGGATACTTAACATTGGCTGAGGGCACAATCATTTTGAATGTTTACAAGTGGTAGCTGTTTTGGATTTTTAAGTGATAGCATTGCCATTTGGAATCCAGGGACCTAAGAATAGGCTCTGTTTGCCAAGATCAGCAGGGCCATATGAGAGGCTGACAGCAGGAAAGGAGACAGGTGGTGAGTGTATGAGTGCTGTCAATTAGTGAATAGAGGAACACAGTACCCTGCTTGCATACATAACATACAAACAAAACAAAGAAAATGAAAATTGTGGGCAAGTCACTCCAAAGTACAATCACCAATTAAATATAAACACAAAAATGTCACAATGCTTGGTAGACAACAGAACATAGCAGTCCACCCAAAGAAGCAAGATAAAGCAGGAGAAACAAGGGACCAGGATATAAACCCAAAACACATCCCTGAGGAAGATGCATTGTTGGAACTCCCTGATAAGGAATTTGAAATATTATATTTAAGCATCTTCAATGAATTGAAAGACAGATCAAGGAAACACAAAGAAGACCCTAGAACAATTTGAAAGCCAATACAAGAACAAAATGACAAAATAAATGAAAAATTAGAAATGATATAAAATCTACACACAGAAATCCAGATTAATATTAAATTTTCAGAAATAGATAAGACATTGAATGGGCAAAGGGGCAGAATTGAATCAATGGAATCCAGAATTAGGGAGATTGAGGACAAATACCTGAACACTTTTTGGAAAGGGATAAATCAGAAAAAAGATCAAAACAAAATGAAGAAAGCCGAACTTTCATGTGAGATACCTTCAAAAGGAATAACCAACCTGTAATCGGAATTCCAGAATAGGAAGAGACAAAACCACAGAGAAAATTGTCAAAGATTCATTGGAAAAGAATTTCCTTGATAAGATGAACGATGAGAATATATCCATTCAGGAAGTCTAACAAACCCCAAATAGCAGACCTTAAAAGAAAATCACCAAGACATATCATCATCAAACTTACCAAAACCAAGGACAAAGAAAGAATCATGAGTGCAGTATGGGAAAAAACAAAAAGTTACCTACAAGGGGCAACCAATAAGAGTAAGCTTGGATTTCTCGACAGAAACCATGCAGATGAGAAGACAATGGTATGATATATATAAAACACTGAAAGAGAAAAAATTCCAAGCAAGAATTATGTACCCAGCAAAATTGTCCCTCAAATATGATGGTGAAATTAGGATATTTCCAGATAAGCAAAAATTAAGGGAATTTGTTAAAACAAGACCAACTTTACAATGCATGCCAAAGGGAGCCCTTTGGACAGAGAAGCAACTACAGCCAACAAAAACTGACCATTAACACACATGATGATATAACCCAGAAACCAACCCAGCTATAGAAATATCCAAAGTAAATAAGCCAACAAGATTGTAAACAGAGAACCAGAGACATCAATTGACAAATGAGGACAACTACAAACCAAAAAGAGGAAAAAAAAAAATTGTGTCATTACAGAACTTCTAGATGGTAGGGAAGTCAAGACAACTACAGATAGAACGGACTGTTCTAAACTTGGGAAGAAAACTATAAATCACAGTGTAACCTCAAAGAAAAATGATAAAACTTCACATTAAAAAAGAGGACCAGCATAAATATTCAGCAAATACTAAAACAGCAGCAATGAAGGAAGTGATAACATGATTCATTAACAAAACAAGCTCAACATAGAAAATTATATGAAATAAAGAAATCGACACCATGAAAAAGCACATAAGAAAAATGACAGCAACAAATTAGTATTTGGTGATAGTTACATATCTGGCAAGGGACTTATCTCTAAGATTTATAGTGGAAGAGTGGATGACCTAACTATGGTACATACACATAATGGAATGCCATGCAACACTAAAAAATAATGTAGCGTCTGCAAAATACTGCATAATATGGATGAACTTGGAGGACATTATGCTGAGTGACATAAATTAATCATAGAAGGACAAATATAGTATTAGTTTGTTGTTATAGAGAGTCAAGGAAAGGTTTATATATGGAGAGAAATTTTCTTTGTTTTTTGCCAAGGAGGGGAGGGAGGGGAGGGGAGGGAGCTGCAAAAAAAAAAAAATGCATTGACCCATGTAAATTTAGTTTTGTATATTTCACTGCACATGAATTATATTTCAATAAAATGCAGTTAAGTAAAAAATTCTCAATTTTCTGTAAATGGACCCAGAGTTCTACCAATATATCTCCTATTAGTGGATGTTAAACTCCACTCAGGAAAAAAAAAAGAGAGAGAGAGAGAGAGAGAAGGAAGGAAGGGGAAAAGGAAGAAAAGAAGAGAGAAGGAAGGAAAGAAATAAAGCATGTAGGCAGGGAAGGAGGGGGAGGGAGGGAAGGAGGAAGAAAAGAAAGAAACAAAGGAGAAAAAAAGTGTTATTATAGATTATGAACTTGTTTACTTTAGAATCTTCTGACCTTCTCCTCCCTCCCCCATTTTTATTAGTATTCCACTTTCATTTAAGGAACATCTTTGTTCTGTCCCCTCCACTGATGCTCTTAGAAGTATAATGGCCACAGTAACAAGAAGACAACGAAAATATGAAGAAGGAGATCCTAAACACAGAAAAAAGATGGAAAGAAAATGGAAATTTTTAAGCCTTTATAAAGAATCTGTGTGTTCCCTTCTTTATTTGAATTAGGCAAGTGGTTAGGATTTGGATGTTTGATTTTAATCAGATTTTTGTCCTAGTGTTTTATATATAGAGAATATACTTATAACTCTGTAAGGCAAAATATTTATATGGGAAATTACTTTCTATTTGTCATACTTTCAGTGCT
>NW_006921800.1:6169068-6170440 GCF_000298275.1 Orycteropus afer afer | reverse complement strand
GACCCCACCTACTGAATGAGAGTCACCACTTGCTCCTGCACCAACTGGCCAATGGTAGACAAAAATCAATACAAGTCTGACTGACCCTTAACTTGTCTTCACAAACAGCTAACAGAGATCTGATCACCCATTCTCATTCTCTATCACACCCTCCAGGACAGGTAGTGAGAGCATAAGTGCTGCCAACTAGGGAATAGAGTTTACTCAGATACAACAAAACAAAATGAAGGAAAAAAAAAAAACCTCATGTGAATCACACCAACATACAATCACCAATTAAATATAAATATTCAATGTCACAATGTCTTAGAGATAACAGAACATGACAATCCACACAAAGAAGCAACGTAAAGCAGTAAAAACAAAGGAACAGGAAACAGACCTAGAAACCATCCCTGAGGAAGAAGCAGGATTAGAACTCCCTGATAAGGAATTCATAAGAATTATATCTAGGTACTTTCAATGCACTGAGAGGCAGATCAAGGAAAACACTGACAAATTAAGGAAAACACAGACAAAATCCTAGAACAATTGGGGAAGGCAATACAAAAACAAAATGGCTAAATAAGTGAAAAATTGTAAATGATACAAAAATCTAACGCTAGAAGTTCAGAAGATAAATATTGAAATTTCAGAAATAGACAACACATTGAATGGGCAAAAGAGTAGAATCAAATCAATGGGAGACAGAATCAGTGAGAATGAAGTTAAATACCTCAATACTATTTTGGTAAGGGATCAATAAGAAAAAAGATCAAAATAAAATTAAGAAATCCTCAGATTCATGTGGGATATCATCAACAGGAATAACCTACATGTAACCAGAATTGTAGAACAAAAAGAAACAAATAAAAGCACAGAGAAAATCATCAAAGATTTGTTGGAAGAGAATTTACGTATATGATAAAAGACAAGAATATATCCATTCAAGTTCAATGAACCCCAAATAAGATAGACCCCAAAAGAAAATCACTAAGACATATCATAGTCAAACTCACCAAAACCAAAACAAAAAAGAATCCTGAAAGCTGTATGTGAAAAATAAAAAGTTACTTACAAAAGACTAAGCTCTTATTTCTTTGCAAAAATCATGGAGATGAGAAGGGAGTGGGATGGTATATATAAAACCCTGAAAGAAAAAAAAAATTCCAATCAAGAATTATATATTAAACAAAATTGTCCCTCAAATATGATGGTGACATATAGGACATTCAGGACATTTCCAGACAAGAAATTAAGGGAATTTGTTAAAACAAGACCAACCTTACAAGACATGCTAAATGTAGTCCTCTGGACAGACAAGCACCAATGTCAAACAACCACTGACTATTAACACACATGACGACATAACACAGGAAAAAAAAAAAAAAAA
>NW_006921800.1:6168401-6168968 GCF_000298275.1 Orycteropus afer afer | reverse complement strand
AAAAAAAAAAAAAAAACAGTTATGAAAGTATCCAAAGTAATATAAGCATCCAAGACTATAAACAGGGAACTAGATACGTCAATAGGAAAATGAGTACAACTACAAACCAAAAGCAAGGACAACATAGTGTAGTTACAGATCTTCTAAATGGTGAGGAAGTCAAGACAATTTTGAGATAGATTGGATGGTTCTATACTTGGGAAGAAAACTATAAATCACTGGGTAACTTCAAAGAAAAATAAACCTTCACATCAAAATAAAAAAAAAGAAGACAAGCACAAATATTTAGCAAATAATAAAACAATAACAACAGAGAAAGTGATAACATGATTCATGAACAAAATGAGCTCAACACAGAAAATTATAGGGAACAAAGAAATCAGCAACACTATGAAAAAACACATAACAAAATGACAGCAACAAATTCATACTTGTCTATAATTACACTGAAATAAACTAAATGCTCAACTTAAGAGACAGAGTTGCATACTGCATAAGAAAACACAACCTATCAATATGTCATGTAAAAGAGACACACCTTACAGAGAAAGACAAAAATAGACTAAA
>NW_006921800.1:6108527-6167626 GCF_000298275.1 Orycteropus afer afer | reverse complement strand
GGAGGGGTCACTATGAGTCAGGGCTGACTCGACGGCACATAACAACAACAACAACAACAACAAGCACTTGAAACAGTTCCTTCATGGTTGACTTTCCCAAAGCTACACGTCATCTAACGTCCTGACTGCTGCTTCCATTGACATTGATTGTAGAACCAAGCAACGTGAATTCTTTGACAACTTCAATCTTCTCTCCATTTATTGTGATGCTGCTCATTGGTCCAGTTGTGAGGATTTTTGTTTTCTTTATATTGAAACATAATCCATACTGCAGACTGTATTCTTCAACCTTCATCAGTAAGTGCCTCAAGTCATCCTCACTTTTATCAAGAAAAGTTGTATCATTTGCATATCTCAGGTTGTTAATGATATTTCCTCCAATCCTGATGCCAAGTTTTTCTTCATATAGTCCAGCTTCTCAGATTATTGGATTATTTGCCTAACGTATAGATTGAATAAGTATGGGGAAAGGATACAACCCTGATGCAATCCCTTCCTGATTTTAAACCATGTAGTGTCCCCTTGTTCTGTTCGAACTATAGCCTCCTGGTCAAGGTACAGGTTCCTCATGAGTACAATTAAGTGTTCAGGAATTTCCATTCTTCTCAATGCTATCCATAATTTGTGATGATCAATAAAATGCAAGTAAACATCTTTCTGATAATAATAGCAGGAGACTTTAATGTACCATTTTGAATGAAAGATAGAACAACTGGAAAGAAACTCAACAAAGACACTGAAGAAATAAATGCTACAGTCCACTCACTGGACCTTGTACACATCTACAGAGCACTTCACCCAATAACAACAACATATACATTCTTTTCCAATGTACATGGAACATTCTCCATGATGGACTATATGATAGGCCACAGAGCAAGCCTCAAAAAATTTAAAAACATTGAAATACTGAAAAGCATCTTACCGGATCACAATGCTATCAAATTAGAAATCAACAATAGGAAGATCAATGGAAAAAGAGCAAACACATGGAAACTGAAAAACACCCTCCTCAAAAATAACTGGGTACGAGAAGAGACAAAAAAGGAACTTAAAAATTCCTTGCATCAAAGAATGAAAACACAACATACCCAAACTTCTGTAAAACAACAAAAGCAGTGATCAGAGACCAATGTACAGCAATAGATGTACACATAAAAAAAAAAGAGCCAAAACCAAAACCTTAATCCAACATCTCCAACAATTAGAAAAAGTGCAGCAAAATAATTATATATATATATATAAGATTTGAGCAGAAATTAATGAAACAGAAAACAGAAAGATAATAGAAAAAATCAACAAGACTAGAAGTTGTTTTTTTTTTGGAAAGATTAATAAAATTGACAAACCACTGGCAAACTTAACAAAGGCAAAGTGGGACAGAACACAAATAACATGAATAAGAAACAGATTGGGGGGTGTCACAACAGAACCACCTGAAATAAAAATAATAATATCAGGATACTATGAATAACAGTACTCCAATAAATTTGAAAATCTAGAAGAAATTGACAGATTTTTAGAAAAAGACTGCTTACCTAAACTAACAAAGACTGAGGTGGAATATTTGGACAGGCCCATAACAAAACAAGAAATTGAATAGACCATAAAAAAATTACCAACAGCAACAAAAAAGTCCTGGCCCAGATGGTTTCACTGAGAATTCTACCAAACATTCAGAGAATTGATATCAATCTTACTCAAACTATTCCAGTATATAGAAAATGATGAAGCACACCCAAATTCATATTATGACACAAGAATAATCTTGGTACCAAAACCAGGCAAAGACATCACTACAAAGGAAAACTACAGACCAATATCCCCCATTAATATAGATGCAAAAATCTTCAACAAAATTTTAGCCAATAGTTTCCAACAACATATCCAAAAAATAAAACGTTATGACCAAGTGGGGTTTGTACCAGGTGTGCAAGGATGGTTCAACATTAGAGAAACAATCAATGCCATCCATCACATGAGTAAAATAAAGAAAAAGAACCACATGACCATGACAATTGATGCAGAAAAGATGTTTGATAAAATCCAACACCCTTTCCTAATAAACTCAAAAAACTCACTGCAGTCAAGTTGAATCCGAATTATAGCAACCTCTCCTTGGGTTTCTGAGGTGGTAGATTGCCCAATCTTCCTTCCTAGGAGTGTCTAGTGGGTTTGAACCACCAGCCCTCTGGTTAGCAATCAAATACCTTAGGCACTAAAACATAATAATGAACATATATATAAAGCCAATAGCCAACATTATTCTCAGTGGAGAGACTGAAACCATTCCCCTTAGCAAACAGGAACCAGGCAAGGATGCCCTCTATCACCATTTCTATTAAACGCTGCATTAGAAGTCCTAGCCAGAGCAACAAATCAAGAAAGGCAATTCAATGGGGAAGAGATAGTTTCTTTACTAAACAATACTGGCAAAACTGGTTATCCATTCTCAGAAAAGTGAAACAAAATCCATACATCACACCATACACTAAAGCTAACTCCACTTGGATCAAATACTTGAATGTGAAACCTAAAACTATAAAGTTCTTCAAGAAAAAATCAGGGACTAATTTAGGGACCCTAATTTATGGTTCAGGAGCTCTGGTAGCATAGTGCCTAAGGCACTTGACTACTAACCAGAAGGCTGGCAGTTCAAACCCACCAGCCACTCCTCGGAAGGAAGATGGGGCAATCTACTTCTGTAGTGATACTGCCTCGGAAACCCAAGGAGGGGTCGCTATCAGTTGGGTCCATCTGGATGACACATAACAACAACAACAACAATTTATGGTTCTGGTAGCACAGTGCCTAAGGTCTTCTGGTTAATCAGTCAAATGCCTTAGGCACTAATTAGAGAGATGCAAATCAAAATAGCAATGAAATACTATCTCACTCAACACTAATAGCAAAGTTCAACAACACAGAAAATAACAAATGCTGATGAGGATGTGCAGAGATCAGGACTCTGATACACTGCTGCTGGGACTGTAAAATGATACAACCACTGTGTGAATTAGTAAGGTGAATACTTTAAAAGTTGGAATTAAAAATACTATTTGATCCAGAAATTTCATTACTAGGTACATATCCTAAAGAAGTGAGAGCCAGGAGAAAAACAGATATATGCATATCCATGTTCATCACAGCATTAATCACAATAGCAGAGAGATAGAAACAACCTAAGTCCTCATCAATAGAAGAATGGATAACCAACCTATGGTACATACACACAATGGAATACTATGCAACACTAAAGAATAATGTAGAATCTAAGAAACACCGCATAACATGGATGAACTTGGAGAACATTATGCTGTGTGAAATAAGTAAATCACAAAAGGATAAATACTGCATTAGTTCAGTTTTGTAAAAAGTCAAGGAAAGGTTTCTATATGAAAGAAAGCTTTCTTTGTTGGTTACCAGGGATGGGAGTGGAGGGGAGGGAACACTGCTATATAGATAGAGACAAGAACTGATTTGAGTGAAGGGAAAGGCAATGTACCAAAAGTGAGTGATCAACACAGTGGTACTGAGGAAGAAGAGGACAGAGGTACACAAGAAGTACAAACAACAAAGATGAACCCTTTTGTATGTACAGTACCATGTAGTCAGTGATGGCAAGTATTGATCTATAGCTAGATACATGGGTGGACAGGCTGAATGATCAGGTATGTCTATGCAGTGGAGCATTTTCCCATGACCACATACAGGGTTGCCAGATGATGTTTCTACATGCATATTTGTATGTGCTGTAAAAATGCCTGGGTGTATAGTGGAGCTGACAAGGGACAAGGTTGTGGTGGCTTCATGGCCATAGCCAGCTACCTTGAGAGAGTAGTTGGAACTGTGGGCTTGGGACCATGGTTACAGGAGACATCAAACTCAGTTGGTATAACATACTACACAAAAACATTGTATTACATCCTACTTTGGAGAGTAGCAACTGGGGTTTTAAAAGTTTGCAAACTCATCTAGAGGCAGTGATGGCTTTCACTTCATCCAAAGAAAAGAAGAATAAAGAATACCAAAGATGCATGGCAAAAATTAGTCCAAAGGACTAGTAGACCATGTGGTCCTCAAGCTTTATGACCATGAGAACTGAACTAGGTGGTGGCCAACTATCACTGTTAACCACTCAAAAAGGGATCAGTGCAGGAGATCCTGGATAGAGTGGGAGGACAATGTGGAACAAAAGTCAGAATCATTAAAAAAAAAAAAAAAAAAAGCCAGGTTTACTGGTCTGATAGAGTCTAGTGAGACCTCTGAGACTATGTTCTCTAGTTACCCTTGAGGTCTGGACCTGAACTCACTCCTATGGCTTCCAGCCAAACAATAGACAGGCATATGGGCTGAACATTTACATCAGATTGATGCACTCCTTGGAGAAATCAATCATGGGAGAACACAAAGGCAGTGTTTGCATAGGGAGATAGCTTGGGGGTTGGGGTTGCATGAAAGGGAAGGACACAGGAAAGAGGTAACTACAAGGAGGAAGTGGGAAGAGAGCTGTTACATTGTGGACAATTGTAGTCCATGTCATAAAAAAAAATATGTATGAAATGCTGTATGGAAAATGAATTTTCTCTGTAAACTTTCCCCCAAATCACAATAAATATTTTAAAAATAAAAATAAAAGGAAAGAAAGTATTGCAAAATAACACTACCACAAAAACTAAAGAAGAGCAAATAACAATAAAATATTTTATAAAGTATAATGTGCTCAAAAATATTATTTGATATCATACTTAATGTATGCATGTAAATATTGTTAAAACACATGAAATATGGAATGTTAAGGAACGAAGATTTTCAAATTTTGATCATCCAGAAATGGTTTATCAAAATCTCATTTCATTTATACTATAACCTTGTTTGCTTGTTTCATGTATTGAGCAAAATAACTGAATGCACAGTGATTTAGTCTGAGGAAATTGTTTAGAATCTGATTATAATAATTGTTGTTGTTGTTGTTATGTGCCATTGAGTCAGACTCAACTCATAGGGACCCCTCCTTGGGTTTCTGAGGCAGTATCGCTACAGAAGTAGATTGCCCCATTTTCCTTCCAAGGAGTGGCTGGTGGGTTTGAACCGCCAGCCCTCTGGTTAGCAGTCAAGTGCCTTAGGCACTATGCTACCAGAGCTCCCAAACAATAGACATCCTGGCATAGGGAGTCCCAATTATCTAGCCATAGATAATTATAATAATTAAGTAGCATTTAATTAAAATACTTCTTCTATGTGGATTTTAGCTGCTTCACATCTACTGGCTCATTTGGATTATCACATATTTTTTCCATCCATGATATCATGAGAGGAGTCTTCAGTTCTGAATTTTAATAAGTTCTGTACAGATGTTCATTGAACACCAAGTAGCTGATGAACAAACATTAGCTAAAGTAATTTATGAATCAAATATTACACTGCATTTTTTTAATTCGGGTTTTCAAATTTTTATCAATGACAAGCATTGAAGTTAATCTGCTTATATCCAATAGCTGTTTGGCCATATCATATAATAAGTTAAAAGTCCCTTTGATGATCTCAATAATAAATCTTTAGTCCATGATCTTTCCTCCATTAAATATCTTCTCATATAAACCAAAAGTTTCAGTCACCAGCCTTCTGGTTAGCAGTCAAATGCCTTAGGCACTACACCACCAGAACTCCCTTCTAAATACTCAGTACATTGTTATTCCAATTATATGAATAGTTTGCAGTCTTACTCCTTTCCCAATACAATCTCTCTCTAGATAGATAAAAAGAATTTATAGATAAACAATTTTGGTATGATTTATATATAACCAAACTATACTTTGGTTTTATATACTCAATACATACAGAGTTAAATAGCAATAAAAACATTTGGTTGATTATGTAGCTATGGAAGACAAAACCAACCAAATCCATCTTCCAATCAACCATCCTTTTTTGCATGAGATTTCTTCATCTTCACCAAACAAATATCACAACCTTATCTTTGTTTTGAGTTTGTCCCCAAGTACAGGACTCCCCTATGTCAGGATGTACTGTCTGGTGTAGTGCCTAAGGCTTGTGACTGTTAATCAGAAGACTGGCAGTTCAAATCACCAGCCACTGCTTAGAAGGAAGACTGGGTAATCTACCTCTGTAGAGATACCACCTAGTACACCCAAGAAGGGGTTGCTATCTTTCAGAATCTACTTGACAGGAGTGAGTTTGGTTTTTGGTTTTGAGGGCCAAAATATTCAGCATATACCCCAATTCCAGATCTTAACACAGATGGCAGAGGTAAACCAATCCAAAGAAGATCCACCAGTGTCAGAGTAAAATATTTTAGAGGGGCAAAAACAAAATATTATATAGCTTTCCCATTACCGAGAGCAGAGTAAGGACTTTGGGTGGTTAGTTTTAAGGCATTTGGCTGTTAACCTACCATCCCTTCCATGGAGGAAAGATGAGGTAGACTGCCTCTGTAAAGATTTACAGACTTGTAAACCCAATGGGGGTCACTATGAGTTAGAATAGATTGGATAGCAGTGAGTTTGGCTTTTTTGTTCAGAGCAAAGTAGAATTAATCTGCCCACAAAAGGCATTCTTAGGCATAGAGATAAAAGAAAAAAGACACTAGAGAGAGAAGAATGATGTGGGTCTTTCTAAGTGCAAAGCAAAGCTAGAGAAAAATAAGTCTAAGTCTACACTGGGGAAGATAGATCCATCACTTGTAAGCCCTCTGGCATCTTCACCGGATCGTGAAAAATAGGACAATACCAAACTGTACTAAATATGCTAATCCAGAATGGTGGCCCCAGTCATGATGCACCACTTGCTATTGCAGAATATGCTTAACCCAGAGCAGTATGTGGGTAGGCAGAAGAGGTGGGAGATTGGGTAGCTTATCTAAGACACCAATATGTTAGATTCTAATTTTTCCTTCATATACAACTTTAATTTTCAAACCAAGGTTTAGAAAAAGAAAGACTCTATGTTACTTCTAATGGTTACATGGGAGACTACTGATAAATATGAGAAAGCATTATTTTTATTAATAAGAATATCCATAATTTTTAAGCCATAAGTTATGTTTTGACAATTTTGCTTTTATAAATTTTCTCAAACCTTTACTCATTTTTATACTAAACATTCATTGAGAAGACAGAAGTTTTTCTCCATATTATGTATTCTCATAATGATGAGATGAATTATGGGAAGATATCAAGAACATTATCCATGAAGAAAGCAAGAGATCACTAAAAAGACAAGAAAAGAAGAGAAGACCAAAGTGGATGACAGAAGAGACTCTGAACCTTGCCCTTGAGTGGAGAATCGCTAAAGCAAATGGAAGAAATGAAAAAGTAAAAGAGCTGAACAGAAGATTTCAAAGAGCAGCTCGAGTAGACAAAGCCAATTACTATAATGAAATGTGCAAAGACCTGGAGTCTGAAAACCAGAAAGGAAGAACATGCTCAGCATTTCTCAAACTGAAAGAACTGAAGAAAAAATTTAAGCCTCGAGTTGCAATATTGAGAGATTCTATGGGCAAAATATTGAATGATGCAGGAAACATCAAGAGAAGATGGCAGGAATACACAGAGTCACTGTACCAAAAAGAACTGATCGATCTTCATCCATTTCAGGAAGTGGCATATGATCTAGAACCAATGGTAATGAAGGAAGAAGTCAAAGCTGCAATGAAAGAACTGGCAAAGAACAAGGCTCCGGGAATTGATGGCATACTGATTGAAATATTTCAACAAACAGATGGCCCATTGGAGGCACTCACTCAGTTATGCCAAGAGATTTGGAGGACAGCTACCTGGCCAACTGACTGGAAGAGATCCATATTTGTGCCCATTCCAAAGAAAGGTGATCCCACAGAATGTAGAAATTATAGAACAATATGATTAATATCACATGCAAGTAAGATCTTACTGAAGATAATTCGGAATCGTTTGCAGCAGTATATTGATAGAGAACTTCCAGAGGTGCAAGCCAGATTCAGAAGAGGACATGGAACAAGGGATATCATAGCTGTTGTCAGATGGATCTTGGCTCAAGGAAGGGAATACCAGAAAGATGTTTACTTGTGTTTTATTGACTATGCAAAGGCATTTGATTGTGTGGATCATGACAAATTATGGATAACATTGAGAATAATGGGAATTCCAGAGCACTTGATTGTACTCATGAGGAAGACCAAAGAAGAGTTGATGCTTTTGAGTTGTGGTGCTGGCGGAGAATGCTGAAAGTACCATGGACTGCTAAAAGAACTAACAGATCTGTCCTGGAGAAGTGCAGCCAGAATGCTCCTTGGAAGAAAGAATGGCCAGACTTCGTCTCACCTATTTTGGTCATGTTGTAAGAAGGAACCATTCCCTGGAGAAGGATGTCATGCTTGGTGGGGTGGAGGGTCGACGAAAGAGGGGGAGGCCTTCAACAAGATGGATTGATATGGTGGCTGCGATGATGGGCTCAAGTATAGCAGGGATTGTAGGGCTGGCGCGGGATCGGGCAGTGTTTCATTCTGCTGTGCATGGGGTTGCTATTAGTCGGAAACGACTCGACGGCACTTAACAACAACAACAACAAATGTATTCTCAAAATCTCTTGGCAATATAGATAAAACAATACAAGTAACTTATTCTTATAGTCTGGATTATGTTTGTAATGAATTTCATGAGCTAGCATATAAATATCAGAACTAAAGGTAGCTGATGATCATTGTCTGTTCACTTGCAAGCCAAATTTTAAATTCACCCTTTTTCATGTATTTATTACCATCAAGACTTGTTCCTCAAAAAAATTCTATTAAAAGTAGATAAGGAATTCATCTCCTTGACTCCATATAGTCTCCATTAAACATTGGGTAAGAAAGGTTACACCACTCCTTTATATTTGAGAGACTAGCATGGAATTTGAAAGTATGAACTGATTTAATGGGGAAAAGGAGTTTGTTCTTAAATAATATTAATTAATAATAAATGAGTGAGTAAACATTATCTACAGTGTTGCCAAACAGAAGGCAAAGTAAACTTTCTAGCAATTTGTTTTTTGTATTCCATGTCAAACATGCTTAGTCACTACATTAAGTGCCTATATATGTGTAATTAAATTTTTCCGAATAGAATTTTATGTTCTCCTTATAATCAAGAGCTATCTTTAGTAAGAAACATTGAAATTTTCATTGTTGAAAGACTAATATAATAATCTAAATAAATACTATGTAAGCCAAGTAAATAAATCCACATAATTCCATTAATTCAACTCTGTAATTAATAGTACAAAAATAAGATATAATTATTTTCTCTTAGAGAAATGTTTTAGTCATGGTTGTGACCATTCCATTGTATACATCCTCCATTTTTTCAAGTATCTCTCTTTTCCCTTTATTCTTAATTACGGAAAGTTTTTCCCAAGTAAGGTATTTGCACATAAGCTGTCACCAAGCTCAGTTTTCTGGGGACTCTAAGTGAAGACAAGTTCTCAAATGACTAGATCCAGTGAATGAACCCAAAAGAAGGAGCCATAAAACTAAGAGGGGTTGAACAGCTACTGAAAAGCTATAGTTAAACAAGGAAAGGACTGTTGTTTTTGTTAGGTGTCATCGAGTTGTCTACAACTCATAGTGACCCTATTTACAGCATAATGAAATACTGCCCAGTCCTGTGTCAGCTCCATGATCCTTGTCATACTTGAGCCCATCACTGTAGCTACCATGTCAATCCATCTTGTTGAGGGCCTTCCCATTTTTTGTTGACCCTCCACTTTACCAAGCATGATATCCTTCTCCAGGGAATGGTTCCTCCTGACAACATGAACAAAGTAGATGAGATGAAGTCTCGCCATTCTCACTTCCAAGGAACGTCCTGGCTGTGCTTCTTCCAGGATAGATTTGTTAGTTCTTTTAGAAGTCTATGGCACTTTCAGCATTCTTTGCCAACACCACAACTCAAAAGCATCGATTCTTCTTTGGTCTTCCTTATTTATTGTACAGCTCTCACATGTATGTGAAGTAATTGAAAATACCATGGCTTGTGTTGGGCACACCTTATTCTTCAAGGGGATATCTTTGCTCGTCAGCACCTGAAAGAGATCTTTTGTAGCAGATTTTCCCAATGCAATATGTTGTCCGATATCTTGACTGCTGCTTCCATTGGTGTTGAGTGTAGAACCAAGTAATATGAAGTCTTTGATAACTTTAATCTTCTCTCCATATATCATGATCTTGCCACTTGGTATTCCAAGTGAAATCCAGCTGTGAGAATTTTTGGTTTCTTTATATTGAGGTGCAGTCCATACTGAAAACTGTAGTCTTCAATATTCCTCAGAAAGTGCTTCAAGTCATCCTCACTTTCAGCAAGCAAAGTTGTGTCATCAGCATATAGCAGGTTGTTAATGAGTCTTCCTATGGTTCTGATGCCATGTTCTTCTTCACATAGTCCAGCTTCTCCAATTATTTGCTCAACATACAGATTGAATAAGTATGGGGAAAGGACTGTCACATACCAAAAATGGAGCTATGAGTGCCCAAAAAAGATTAAAGACTTTGGAAAAACAACGATAAAATCCTTGAAACTTTTGAAATCTCATAAAAATCAGTATGTGCAAAAATTATTTTCTACTTATCAGTACTGCTCCATCTTAGGTTTTTTTTGGGTTTTTTTTTCTATTTACCCTACTAGAAAAGGGTAATAGAATTATAGCACATTTCTGGATAAACATATAATACTTTAGATGCTTGGTATTTCAAGTGTGGTCTATGAATAGCAGTGTTGCTATCACCTCAGAATTTCAGATATACATGATCTCAGGGGCCACTTTGACCTCTGATTAATCTTCTCTGCATTTTATCAAGGTCTCCAGTTGATTTGTATGCACAGTCAAGTTTGAAAAAGACTGGTTTAAATCAGACATTAGTTTTGTGAACTGTGCAAAAACAAAGTTAATTTATTAAACAGTACCATGATAAATAAGACCTGGTTATTGTTGCTTACTAGCTAATTACCTGGTTGTATAAAGGATACTAGGAAAGAAACTAACAAATACTGAGTACTTATTCTATGTCAAGTACTTTGCTTGGGGTATTCACTAATGTTATCACATAAAATGTTATCACCAAAACCCTACAGAGCAGTATTATACCCCTCATTTAACTAATGAGTAAACTTAGGTTAAATATATTATCAGAAATAACACATCCAATAAACTGCAGCCAAGTGTTTCTGTCCCCAAGGATTATGCAATCTCTGTAATACTAAAAAGTTCACTGCACGTGAGAGGTATACATAATTCTTGAGGGAATTAAATATAATAATTAAAAACATGGCACAGACTTTAAATTATAAAAGTGGTCAGAAAAGAGTGTTATTTTTGTGAATTAGTCTACTGAAGGAAAGTTTCATGGAGAGTTGGATTTTGAAAGTTGTGGAAGATTTGGATAACGGTAAAAAAAAAAGTCAAAAGTGATGATCAGGTATGTGTCTATCATAATGCTAGGTATTTTATATTCATTAACTCTCAAGGTTTGTGCCAACCATATGAAAGTTCAAAATATTTTCAATTTAGAGATGAAAAAACAGAGAGTTTAAAAGAACTCAGAGAATTCAGAATTGAGACCAAAGTCATAGAGCATGTATTCAGAGTATAAAATGAATTCAGAGTATAAACCTCATGATCTTTCCACCATATAATTGGATGTTGAAATAAAGAGCTTTTATAAGGGAAAAAACACAAAGAAAAAAAAAAGCTCAAGCAATTTATGACTTTATTTTAGACTGTAATATTTTTGATAGATAATCAAAAACACTTACTGATCTTCTAGTTACTAAAGTAAATGTCCTTTTTCTGATAAGTTTCAGCTACAAGCTTCTCTTGTTTCCATTGAACCACAACTGATGATTCTGAATACTTTCTTTTCTTTCAAATAATCTAATTTCTTCTGAGACAGGGGAAAAAAAATAGAAAACTTGAAGACCAAAATACAACCTACAAAATCATATGTAATTTAGCCCAAATCACAATGCTATTACATCACATGCTTAATAATACAAGGAAAAGACATAGCTATCAAGACTCCTCAGAAGTACATCTTATTACACTATTGTTGTTGTTATTGTTATGTGCCGTTGAGTCGGACCCGACTCATAGCGACGCCTCCTTGGGTTTCCGAGGAAGTATGACTATGGAAGTAGATTGCCCAACCTTCCTTCTGAGGAGTGGCTGGTGGGTTTGAACTACCGGCCTTCTGCACTAGCATTACATTTTTTTTTTTTTTCCATCATGTCAAAGGGTATCATACTGGTCTTCAGCAGAGAATCATTTTCTAGAGCTGTTTAGCAATCCCAAACTATTAATATGATGAAAAAACAAATCAGCAGGGATTTTTGCTGTCATATATAACCGCAAGGGAGATAATTTCAAGGAGTCTATAAACTACATCTCTAAGTAATAAGAATGTTTCATTATTATTCATTATCTTGTAGAGTAATACCTCTCAAATGTTTACTGAAAAGAACTTAGTTGGGAGTAAACCAAAAATCTGTTGATAAATCTGAATATGTAGCTCTTTTGTGAATCTCTTTATAATTGATTCCTGCACTGTCTACTTGCCTTTTTTTCTAATAGCAACAAAGTTAGATTTTTGACATATGGTACATATGAGAAGTGATGTAAAAGATGCCAAATGGAGAAAAAAATAAACAGGTGGGATGATAATAGCCTTAATATTCATAGACTTAAAATATATTTCATATATTACCTAGTCAAACATCCAATTATACATTCATTTATTCATATATAATTACTGAATAATTTATAAATAAATTTATGCATACATTCATTTAAAGTTCTCAATTCATATTTTTTGTTCTACCACTTTTCTGTCATTTCTTCATACATTGTGGCTTGCATGTTGCAAAGACAATGCTGGAAGCCACCGGTATTTCAAATGACAGCAAGGTCATTCACCTACATTGGGCAGATTTCAGCAGAGCATCTGGACTAAGATTGACTGTTGTTGTTAGGTGTCATTGGGTAGGATCCTACTCATAGAAGCTCTATCTATATACAATAGAAGAAAGCACTGCCCAGTCCTGTGCCAGCTTCAAAATGCTTGCTATACCAGAGCCCATTTTTGCAGCCACTGTGTCAATCCAGCTTGTTGAGAGTCATCCTCTTTTTCACTGATGCTCCACTTTACCAAGCATGATATGCTTTTCCAGGGAATGGTCCCTCTGACAACATGAACAAAGTAGGTGAGACAAAGTCTGGCCATTCTCTCTTCCAAAGAGCATTCTGGCTGCACATCTTCCAGGACAGATTTGCAAATAAAATGCTAACAAAAAACATCTATCCAGAATATATTTCAGAAAATCATCAAGGCACAATATTCAGGAAGCAAACATCTCCATTTTTCTTTTTAATATGGCCAAAAATATTTTATTGAACACTTCACAAAAAAAAAAAATTGAAGAAGCTCTGGTGGTGTAGTGAGCAAATCATTTAGCTGTTAACCAGAAGATGGGCAGTTCAAACCCACTACCTTCTCCATGGGAGGAAGATGAGGCATTCTACTTCTATAAGATTTACAGTCTTAGAAATCAAGTGAGGGTCTCTATAAGTTGGAATCAACTCAATGGCAATAAGTTTGTTTTTCTTTTTGGTTTTCACTAAAGAAGACAAAGGACTAGCACATGAACTCAGGGAAAGTTATTCAACTTCATTATTCATATTTAGTTAATAAAAGTTATAAACTTTGAGACACCACTATATACCTATTAGATTTGCTAAAATGAAAAAAAAAAAACAAACAATAGATTGAAAAAACTACACGTTGATGTGAATGTAGAGAAACGGAAACCCACATGTACTGATACTGGGAATGTAAAGTGGTACAACCATTTGGAAAAACAGGCAGTTCATTAAAAATGCCTAAAAAAATTTTCCTAAGTTCCTATCCTAGTGATTCCTGTCCTAGATTTCACACAAGAGAAGTAAAAATATAGTTTCATATAGAAGTATTGTATGTGAATGTTCTTAGCAGCTTAATTTTGATAGCCCAAAGTTTTAAGAACTCAAATGTCCATTAAAAAAAATAATGGCTACACAGTGTCATTTACCTGTACAATGGAATATTACTTAGCAATAAAAAATAATGAACCATTGATACAAGCTGCAACATGGATTCCTCTCAAAACAACTCTATTGAGTGAAAGAAGCCAGATAAAAAAGATGATGATTCTACTTATTTAAAATTCTTGAAAATACAAACTATACTATAGTTTCAGAAAGCATGTCACTGTTTGCCTGAGGACAGGATAGAAGGTTCCAGGGAAGAGCAAGAGAGAGAAAGATGACATAGGCACAGAAAGAAGCTTTTGAGGGTGACATGTTTATTATCTTGTGGTTGTGGTTTCATGGACACATACCTAAGTCAAAAGTTATCAAATTTTACACTTTAAATATGTGCAGCTTACTGTATGGCATTTATTTCTCAATAAAGTTAAAATAATTTATGTCAAATTTTTTTATTAAATATCGAATCAAATTATCACCATATACTCCAGCAATGTTTTGAGATCATGACTGTAAAAAATTTCAAATTCATAAGTTCTCTGTACATTGTTTTTTATGATTGTGTGCCATCAAGTTGATTCTGACTCATAGTACCTCTTTACACCAGAGCAGAACTGCCCCATAAGGTTTCCAAGAAGCAGACTGTGACACCTTTCTCCCATGGACTGGCTAGTGGTTTCAAGCTACTGACTTTTCAGTTAGCAGCTGAGCTATTAACCACTCAACACCAGGATTCTTTCTTTGTACATACATAGTACAATCATATATTGTTGTTAGGTGCAATCAAGTTGGTTCCAACTCATAGCCAACCTATGTATAACAGAATGAAACACTGCTCGATCCTGCGCCAAACTCACAATCCTTACTTATTGTCCAGTTTTAACATGCATATGAAATGACTGAAAATATCACGGCTTGGGATAGGGGTAGTTTAGTTTTCAAAGAGAGACCTTTGCTCTTCAGCAGTAGATTTGCCCAGTGCAATATGTTGCCTGATTTTTTCACTGCTGCTTCCAATGGTGCTGATTATGGACCTAAGTAACAGGGAATCTTGACAACTTCAATCTTTTCTCCATTTATTGTGAGGCTGCTTATTTGTCCAGTTGTGAGGATTCTTGTTTTCTTTATGAAGACTGTATTCTTTAATCTTCATCAGTAAGTGTTTTGAGTCATCTTCACTTTCAGCAAACAATCATGTTTCTGCATATCTCAGGTGGTCAATGAGTATTCCTCTAATCCTGATGCAGCATTTTCTTCATATAGTCCAATTTCTCCAATGATTTGCTCAATATACAGATTGAATAAGTATAGTGAAAGGATGCAACCCTGACACATTCCCTTCATGATTTTGAACCATGTAGTATCCCCTTGTTTGGTTCAAATGACAGCCTCCTGGTCTATGTACAGGTTCCTCATGAGCACAATTAAGTATGCTGGAATTCCCATTCTTCTCAATGTTATCCATAATCTATTAAGAACTACACAGTCAAATGGATTTGCATAGCCAATAGAATACAAGTAATCATCTTTCTTGTATTCTTTGCTTTCAGCCAAGATCTATCTGACATCTGCAATAATTTATTTCATTCCATGTCTTTTTCTGAATTCAGCTTATATATCTGGAAGTTCCCTGTCAATATGCAACCATTTTTTAATTATCTTCAGCCAAATATTACTTGTATGTGATATTAATTATATTGTTCAATAATTTCCACATTCTTTTGTATCATCTTTTTTTTTTTTTTTTGAAAGAGTATAAATATAGATCTCTGCCAGTCAGTTGGCCAAGTAGCTATTTTCCAAATTTCTTGCCACAAACAAGTAAATGCCTCTAGCTCAACATCCCTTTCTTGAAACATCTCAGTGGGTATTCCATCAATTTCTAGAGACTTGTTTTTCACCAATCTTTCAGTGCAACTTCAACTTCTTCCTTCAATACCATTGGATCTTGATCATATGCCACACCCTGAAATAGATGAATATTGACCACTTCTTTTTTGTACAATGGCTGTGTATTCCTTCCATCTTCTTTTGATGTTTCTGGCATTATTCAATATTTTGCCTATAGGAGCATTCAATATTGCCACCCTAGACTTGCAATTCTTCTTCAGTTCTTTCAACTTGAGAAATGCCAGAATGTTCTTCTCTTTTGTTTTTCTATCTCCAGGGTTTTGAACATTTCATTATAATAATGTGTCTTCTTGAGCTGCTCTTTGAAATCTTCTGTTCAGCTCTTTCACTTTGTCATTCCTTCATTTGCTTCAGCTATTCTCTGTTCAAGAGCAAGTTTCAGAGTCTTCTGACATCCATTTTGGTCTTTTCTTCCTTTCCTGTCTTTTAATGACCTTTTGCTTTCTTCATGGATGATGTTCTTGTTCTCATCCCACAACTTATCTGGTCTTCAGTCAATGGTGATCAATGCATCAAATCTATTAATCAGAAGGTCTCTAAATTCAGGTGAGAGACAATCAAGGTCATATTTTGGCTCTCGTGGACTTGTTTTAACTCTATTCAGCTTCAACTTGAACTTGCATGTCAGCAATTGATGATCTGTGCCACAGTCAGCTCCTGGCCTAGTTTTGCCTGAATATATTGAGATTCTTCATTGTCTCTTTCCACAGATATGCTTCATCTGATTCTTGTTCATTTTATCTGGCAAGGTCCATGTGCTTATGTTGTTGAAAAGGTGGTATTTACAATAAATAAGTTGTTGGTCTTGCAAAATTCTATCAAGTGATCTCCCCTGCCACTTCCATCCCCAAGGCCATATTTTCCAAATCCCAGTGAGTTTTCTTTGTTCCCAACTTTCACTTTCCAATCACTAGTAAAAATCCATACATCTTGATTGTATGTTTGGTCAATTTCAGACTGAAGAAGTTAGCAATTTTTTTCCCTCCTTTGGCTTTAGTGTATTGTGTGTACATTTGAATAATTGTAGTATTAACTTGTCTTCCTTGTCAATGTATGGATATTATCCTATCACTGACAGCATTATAGGAGCTCTGGTGCTGTAGTGCCTAAGGCATTTGACTGCTAACCAGAAGGCTGTCAGTTCAAACCCACCAGCCACTCCTCAGAAGGAAGGTTGGGCAATCTATTTCCATAGTGGCATTGCCTAAGAAACTCAAGGAGGGGTTGCTATGAGTTGGATCTGACTCAACAGCAGTGCATGCATGACAGCATTGTACTTCAAGATAGATCTTAAAACTTTTTTTTGTGATCACAAGTGCCACAACATTCCTCTTCAATTTGTCATTCCCTTAATAATGGATCAAATACTTGTCTGATTCGAAATGGCCAAAGCCAGTCCTTTTCAGCTCACTGATGCCTAGGATATTGACCTTTATGTGTTCCATTTTATTTTTGACAATTTCTAATTTTCCTACATTCATAAATCATATATTCCACCTTCTAATTATTATTGACACTTGCAGCTGTTTCTTCCATTTTTTTTTCATACCCCATCAGCAAATGGAGATCCCAAAATCTTTACTCTATCCATGTAATTAGGGTTGACTCAAATTTGAGGAAGCAGATCGTCCCCAATCATATTTTGTGTGCCTTCTGACCTGAGCGGTTCATCATCCAGCACTATATCAGATAATGTTTCAGGGCTATTCATAATGTTTTCCAGTAATATATCAGACAGTGTTTCACTGCTATTCAAAAGGCTTTCACTGGCCAATTCTTCAGGAATTGGATGGTCTCTTCTTTCTTTCCAGTCTATCTTAGTCTGGAAGCTCTGCTGAAACCTGTCCACCATGGGTGACAATACTGGTATTTTAAATACCAGTGGCATAACCTCCAGCTTCACAGCAACACACAAGCCACCACAGTACAACAAACTGATAGATAAGTGGTGGAAGACAGACTAAGAAGAAGGATATGGCCAGGTCCACTTCTCAAAACACTGGCAAATGAAAAGTTTATGAATAACACTGAAATGTTATCTGGTATACTGCTGGAAGATAAGCTCTTTAGGTTTGAAGGCACTCAAAATACAACTTGGGAAGAGCTTTCTCCTCAAAGTACAGTCAAGTTAATGGCATGGATGAAGTAAACTTTTCTGGACCTTGCTTTGCTGATGTGGCATTATTCAAAATGAGGAGCAACAGCTGAAAGCATCTTTTAGTAAAGAGAATATGGAATGTATGAAATATGAATCCAGAAAATTAGAAGTTTAAAAAATGAAGTGGAATCTTAAGGATTAATATCATAGGTAATATTAATATGAAATGGGCAGATATTGACCATTTTGAATAAGACAATCATATGGTCTACTATGAGCAGTAATGACAAAATGAAGAGGAATGGTGTGGCATTCATTGTAAAAAGGAATATTTCAAGAACTATTCTGATGTACAACAACATAACAACATAACAACAACAACACAAGGAAGGTCAGTTGATACTACTTTATTCAATTTGCACAGCATCAACTAAAGCCAAGATGAAGAAATTGAAGATTTTATCACCTTCTGTACTTTGAAATTGCCTAAACATGAAGTCAAGACTTATTGAAAATTACTGGTGATTGGAAAACAAAAGTTGGCAGAAATGAAGAATCACTGGTAGTTGGAAAATATGGCCTTGGTGATGGAAATAATGCCAGAGATAGCATGACAGAATTTTACAAGAGCAACAGCCTATTCATTGCAAATATCTTTTTATGACAAGATAACCAGTGACTCTACACATGGATTTCATCAGATGAGATACACAGGAATCAAATCAAATACATCAGTGGAAAGCAGTAATGGAGAAACTCAGTACAAATAAGGCCAGGGGCTGTCTGTAGAACAGACCATCAATTGCTTATACACAAGTTTATGTTGAAGCTAAACAAAATTAAAGTAACCCCATAGGACCCAAATGTTACCTTGAATCCTGAATTTAGAAACCATCTGAAGAATAGATTTGACGTATTAACACCAATGAAGGTGGACCAGGAGAGTTGTGAGAAGATAGCAAGGACATCATACAAGAAGAGAATAAAAGGTCATTAAAAGTAAAGGAAAGGAAGGAGAGACTCTAAAACATGCTCTTGAAAGGAGAGTAGCTAAAGTGAGTGGAAGAAATGACTAAATAAAGAGCTGAACAGAGTTTTTAAAGGGCAGCTCGAGAAGACTAAATAAAATATTATAGTGAAATGAGTAAAGACCTGGAATTAGAGGGAAAAAAGAGAGAGGGAAATGAAAATATTCTTGGCATTTCTCAAGCTGAAATAATTGAAGAAAAAATTCAAGCCCCAAGTTACAATATTGAAGGATTCTATGGACAAAATATTGAACAATGCATGGATCATCAAAGGAGGTGGAAGGAATATAGAGTCACTGTACCAAAAATAATTGGTAGCCATTCAACCATTTCAGGAAGTAGCCTATTATTATAAATCAATGCTATTGAGGGAAGAAGTTCAAATGCACTGAAGGAATTGTGGAAAACAAGGCTCCAGGAATTGATGGAATATCCATTGAGATTCCCCAACAAACAGATGCAGCACTGGAAGTGATCATTCATTATACCAAGAAATTTGGAAGACAGCTTCCTGTCCAACAAACGAGAAGAGATCCATATTTGCACCCATTAAAAGAAAGGTGATCCAACAGAATGAATTACCTAACAATATCATAAATACCACATGCAAGTAAAATTTTGCTGAAGATAATTCAAAAATGTTTCCAGCAACATATCTATAGGGAACTTCCAGAAAGCCAAGTTGGATTCAGAAGAAGATATACAACAAGAGATATCATTGTTGATGTCACATCAATCTTGGCCAAAAGCAAAATATACCAGAAACATGTTTACCTGTGTTTTATTGACTATGCAAATACACAGTTGTGGATAACTTTGCAAAGAATAGGAATTCCAGAAAACACAATTGTGCTCATGTGGAATTTATCAATAGACCTAGAGGCAGTACTTCCAAAAGATATTGTGTGATTTACAACTGGGATGGGTGTGTGTCAAGGTTGTAACCTTTCACCTTATCTATTCAATCTGTATGTTGAGCAAATAATCCAAGAACCTGGACTATATGAAGAAGAACACAGCATCAGGGTTAGAGGAAGGCTCATTTACAACCTGCAACATGAACATGACAAAATCTTGCTTGCTGAAAGTGGAGAAGCCTTGAAGGACTTACTGATAAAAATCAAAGATTACAGCCTTTCATATGGAGTACACTTTAACATAAATAAAAGAAAAATTCTCACAACTGGAGCAATAAGCAAAATCATGATCAATGGAGAAAAGATTGAAGTTGTCAAGGATTTCATTTAACTCGGGTCCACAACCAATGTCCCTTGATGCAACAGCTGAAAAATCAAATGATGTGTTCCACTGGGCAAATGTCACTTTGAATATTAATGTACACCTGATCTAAGCCATGGCATTTTTCATAGCTTCGTATGCATGTGAGAGCTGGACAATGAATAAGTAAGACAGCAGAAGAATTGATGCATTTGGATTGTGGTGTTTACAAAGGATATTGAATGTACCATAAACTACTAGAAGAACAAAAAAAGTCTTGGAGGAAGTAAAACCAGAATGCTCCTTAGAAGTGAAGTATGTCGGACTTCTTCTCTTGTACTTGGTCCCTGGAAGAGATTATCATTCTTGGTAAAGTAGAGAGTCAGTGAAGAAGAAGACCCTGAACAAGATAGGTTGACAGAGTGGCTGCAACTAAGGGCAATTATGCAAGGACTGTGAAGATGGTGCATGACTGGGCAGTGTTTCAATCTGTTGCACATAGGTTTGATATGAATTAAAATTGATTCAATAGCACCTAACAACAACAACAACATATTTTTTTCTTGTTTAAAATAAGAACACAACAGTACTTTTCTTGTAAAGTTATACAAATGGTCAATAAAATCAATATCAAATGTCAAGTATATTGTCTTATACTGTAACAAAAAAAAAAAAAAAACTGGTGGATGATCAACCACTTCAAGAGGCAGCATAAGATCAAGAACCAAATTTATTCAAGGAAGAAATTCAAACTGCATTGAAGACAATGGTGAAAAACAAGCTTCCAAGAACTGACAGAATAGCAATTGAGGTGTTTCAACCAATGGATACAATCCTGGTGGCAGTCATTCATTTATAACAGAAAATTTGGAAGACAGCTAAATGACAACATCATGATAAGTGGAGAAAATATTTAACTTGCCAAGGAAGTTGTTTTATTTGGATTTACAATCAACATCCATGGAAGTAGCTGTCAAGAAATGAAACAACATATGTCATTGGGCAAATCCCTAAAAGTCATTTTTAATGTGTTGAAGAGCTAAGATATCATCTTGAATAGTAAGGTGCACTGACCCAATCCATGGTATTTTCAATAGCCTCATATACATGTGAAAGCTGGACAATGAATAAGGAAGAATGAAGAAAAATTGATGTATTTGAATTGTGATGTTGGTGAAGAACTTCCAAATCTGACTTAGAAGTAGAGCCAGAATGCTCCTTAGAAACAAGTATGGCAAGACTTCTTCTCACATACTTTGGACCCGTTATCAGGAGGGACCAGCTCTGGAGAAGGACAACATGCTTGGTAAAGTAGAGGGACAGCATAAAAGAAGAAGACTCTCAATGAGGTGGATTGACACAGTGACTACAACAATGAACTCAAACATAACAATGATGATGAAGATGGTGCACAACTTTACAGTGTATCATTCTGTTGTGCAAGGGGTGGCTTTGAGTCAGAACAGACTCACCAGCATCTAACAAGAAAAACAAAATACTGTCTCATACATACTACACATAAATTATTATTACTATCATTAAATGAAATATACTTATTGAGAATGTAATATGAGCAAGTCACTATCATGAAAGAAAAGAAACAGTGAATAAGCTATTCACTCAACTTTCTAGCAACGTATAACTGGATAGAGAAATTTAAAAATAAACTCTAACAACATTTATAAAAAAGAGATATGATGATTGGTATCAGAATAAAAAGTTCTATGAGAGTGTGGGGATTTCTAAAAACAGAGCCCTTCCTTCTGCAGTGTACATGACAGATGCTTTTTTAAAAATGTGGAAGCTATTTCACTTATTCACATGGAGATGTGCATATTCTATTTTTGGAGAAATTTCAGTTATTAGAAATTTTATTTTATATGGAAATCTACATCAGAACTTTTCAAAATATTTTCCATTATGTTCCCATACTCTGTTAGGTGAATTTCAAGAAAATGCTGATCAAATAGGAAGAAATGTAAGAGTTTTGTGGGTTTTGTGTGTGTGTGTGTGTGTGTGTGTGTTTTCCTTCTCATATAAAAACTTGAAAAGGGTAAGTGAATGATTCTATATAGAATACTGTTGTTTTATTTCTGCTGACTTCTGTATAAAATAGCCTAGCCCAAAGGATAAATAACAGGCTGACCGGCCATACACTCCCAATATATTATTAAACTGCACTATATTTCCTCTGGGAAGAAATTACCCTGCTATTTCCTTTACATTTTTTATATCAATAGATGGCTGAATTTCACTTGAGCCACAGGAGAGAACTCAAGGAACAAAATTTGACAAAGCTAGGTCCAACTAATGAGAGGTAAGGGAGTTTACAGAGGTTTGAGTTTTGCCATGAACTCTGATTTTCATTATAGCACTTTTGGAAGTAGGATATATTGAGGAAAGGGAGTAAATGGTATGGGAAAGGGTGAACATGATTAGATTTCACGTTTGAAGAGATCTATTGGAAAATATGCTGTCAAAATCTGACACTTACCTTCAGTTTTTCAGTTATAGAAATATTGTTTTCCCAAATAAGACTATTTTTAAAGTATTTATTCACTTTGCATTTTTCAATTTGAACAAAATAATTGAACTCGTTGACATTACTTGTTAATAGAAGTGAGAGATATGAATGTGATGTTTTCCTTAGAACACTCACTCTCATATTCTGCTTTTGTGATGCCACATTTTACCTGTCTGCATTTTGGTGTTTCGTATTACTGCAAGCAGCAAGAGATGTGCACATGTCAAACTGCCTCTAGCTAGTAAATATATTTCTAGGTGACATAATGTTTTAAACAAGAAACACAGGCACATGTCTACAAGCCTATCTGTCTACAACTAATAAAGTATTCATACTATACCTCCAGAACAAGCAGTAGAAAGGGAACTCTTACCAGTAGCATTTGTCTGCATGTATTTAAAAAATAGAATTCTTAGGGGGAAAAAAACAAGAACAGTCCTCACTATTATAAAAGCAAATTTAACAAAGATATGGGATAAATGCAAATGAATAGTCAAAACTCTTAAATGTGAATTTCTATCTGCTCATTTTTTCACTCAGTGAATATTTTAGAATATATATAACATATGGTTAATATTTAATTCTTTTATTTGAAAGCAACTCAATGGCACACAACAACAACAATTTTGGAATATACTGGGGTGCTAGGAAATTATCCATGATAATGAGAACTCTTACTTCTTATATTTCCTTAATCCTGAGCTATGTCTATGAGACTTCATCTCAAAAAAGAAATGAGGAAAAAAAGAAAAATATACATAGCTTTCAAATAAATAATTTCACAATAATTTCTGACTTAAAAATTAATAATAATGTTTTATATGCATGTGAATGTATACCTGGCCAATGGACTGGAAGAGATTCATATTTGTACCCATTCCAAAGAAAGGTGATCCCACAGAATGTGGAAATTATAAAACAATATCGCACACAAGTAAGATCTTACTGAAGATAATTCAAAAACATTTGCAGCAGTACATTGACAGAGAACTTTCAGAGGTACAAGCTGGATTCAGAAGAGGACGTGGAACAAGGGTTATCATAGCTGCTGTCAGATGGGTCTTGGCTCAAGGCAAAGAATACCAGAAAGATGTTTACCTGTATTTTATTGACTATGCAAAGGCATTTGATTGTGTGGATCATGACAAATTATGGATAACATTGAGAAAAATAGGAATTCCCAAACACTTGATTGTACTCATGAGCAACCTGTACCTTGACCAGGATGTTGTCATTGGAACAGAACAAGGGGACACTACATGGTTTAAAATCAAGAAGGGAGTGTGTCAGGGTTGTATACTTTCCCCACACTTATTCAGTCAATATGCTGAGCAAATAATCCAAGAAGCTGGACTATATGAAGAAAAACGTGGCATCAGGATTGGAGGAAGAATCATTAACAACCTGAGATACGCAGACGATACAACTTTGCTTGCTGAAAGTGAGGATGACTTAGGCACTTACTGATGAAGGTTGAAGAACACAGTCTGCAGTATGGATTACATCTCAATATAAAGAAAACAAAAATCCTTACAACTGGACCAATGAGTAGCATCATAATAAATGGAGAGAAGATTGAGGTTGTTAAGAAGTCACGTTGCTTGGTTCTACAATCGATGTCAATGGAAGCAGCAGTCAGGACATTAGACAACATGTAGCATTGGGAAGGTCAACTGTGAAGGAACTGTTTCAAGTGCTGAGGAGCAAGGATGTCTCCTTGAGGACTGTGGTGCACCTGACACAAGCCATGATATTTCCAGTCACCTCGTGTGCATGGGAGAGCTCAACAATGAATAAGGAAGATAGAAGAAGAGTTGATGTTTTTGAGTTGTGGTGCTGGAGAAGAATTCTGAAAGTACCATGGACTGTTAAAATAACTAACAGATCTGTCCTGGAGGAAGTGTACCCAAAATGCTCCTTGGAAGTGAGAATGACCAGTCTTCGTCTCACCTATTTTGGTCATGTTGTCAGAAGGGACCATTCCCTGGAGAAGAATGTCATGTTTGGTAGGGTGGAGGGTCGACAAAAGAGGAGAAGGCCTTCAATGAGATGGATTGACACTGTGGCTGTGATGATGGGCTCATGTATAGCAGGGATCATGGAGCTGGCGTGGGATCAGGCAGTGTTTTGTTCTTCTGTGCACAGGGTCACTATGAGTCGGAAATGACTCGACAGAACCTAACAACAACAACATGCATGTGAAAGTTCATTTGAAACTTGTAAGAGTCAATAAAATTAAACTAGATTTGAAATAGAAGAGTTATAAACAATATTAAGACATGAAATTTGCAACTTAAAATATGTAATTGATTCCTCTTGGTACCTACATTGAAATTTAAATAGCTCTGGATTTTGATCTAGTATTTAGAGTTTTATAGTTTTTGAGAGTATGAGAATTTAAAATATTATACCACAGATTTCCACTTCTGGCCCGATTCACTCTACCTACTATAACAAAAATGACCAGATAGAATATATGAAACAGTGAAATTTAAGACACAGGATATCAGGAAATGAAAGAGAGTGACTCATGACAGATGGCAAACAAATTAAGTGAGGTCTATATTTTGTTGTTGTTGTTGTTGTTGTTGTTGTTGTTGTTATGTGCCATCAAGTCGGCCCCGACTCATAGCGACCCCTCCTTGGGTTTCCGAGGCAGTATCACTACTGAAGTAGGATTGCCCAACCTTCCTTCCGAGGTCTATATTACTCTATATTATAGAATACTGAAGAAAATAATTTATAATTCATAGCACATTGGGTAGAGTATATCAAAATGTCTTAACACTTAGCCCAGTATTGTTGTTGTTGTTGTTGTTATGTGCCATCAAATCAGACCCGACTCATAGTGACTCCTCCTTGGGTTTCTGAGGCAGTATCACTATGGAAGTAGATTGCCCATCTTCCTTCCAAGAAGTGGCTGGTGGGTTTGAACCATCAGCCTTCTGGTTAGCAGTCAAGTGCCTTAGGCACTATGCTACCAGAGCTTGTAACTGAAGAGTGGGAAATAATCAGCTTTTGACTGAACACTGCTCTGAACCTATAAACCTTCAACGCAAAACCTGAAAGAATGGGTCTACTTTCAAGTTGTCTAAACAAGTTCGAGAAAAAACTCTCAAGAATATTAATGAGAACACAACAGCACCAAACACCCAAAAGGCAAAAACCACAATTAGTAAGCATGCAAAAAGTAGGAAAATAAGACAAATAATAATGAATGGAGATGCCAATTGAAATTGATACAGAAATAACACCAGCATTAGAATTAGTAGACATTATAAGGATTATAATAATTGTATTCTAAATATTCAAAGTTAAGGAGACACATAGAATATATAAAGAATAGCCTAGTCAAATGTCTAGAGATGAAATCACGTCTAAAATGAATGCCTCATTTAAAGAGATTAAGGGTAAATTACATATTACATGAAAGATAATACTGAAGTTGAAATCATATCAAGAGAAACTATCCAAAAAGTAACTGAAAGAAAAAGGGATGAAGAGAAAAAAATTAATAAAAGAATAAAGCATCAGTGAGCTGTGAAACAATTTCAAACATCTCAATGTAAACTATCCAAAAAGTAACAGAAAGAGAATGGAATTAAGAAAATAAAATAATAAAATAATAAAGCATCCATGAGCTGTGAAACAATTTTAACCATCTCAATGTAAACATAAGTGGAGTTCCCTTAGGAGGGGACACAGAAAATTTTTTCATGAAACATCTAAGTCCACAAATCCAAAATGTTCACTCAACCTCAAGCACAAGAAATATGAAGAATACTACATCAAAAATTTTTTTTAATTAAATTGCACAAGACTGGTGATAAAACAAACCTACTAAAATAGCACAATGGAAGAGAAAACACAAGCTAAATACAGAAAAAAAGACAAAGATGGAAGCATAAACAATACAAATGAAAAGAGAATTAAGCAAAATATATTTAGAATTTTATGCCCACTGGAAATATTTTTTTTGAAAAGGAAGGTAAAATAAAGACTATATAAAAAATGAGGGTTCTGGTAGCATGGCAGAATAAGCAGACAAACTACACAGACCCTCTTCAACAAAGAAAAGGGAAACCAATTAACACGGACACAGAAGATATTCCTGGAGCCTTGAGCATTGAAAGGAAGGATACAGAAGTGGACTAACTACAAATAGTAGAAGAATCTGCATGAAAACACCAAAAAAAAGACACATACTGAGCTGCAGTCTGTCAGCAATCCTGAAGGCACAGACAGCTTAAATATGGCCAAGTATTGTTAACACAATGCAAGGCACTACCATCGAGTCAGATCCAAATCATAGCGACACTCCTTGAATTTCCAAGGTGGTATCACTAAGGAAGTAGATTGCCCAACCTTCCTTCCAAGGAGTGGCTGGCGGGTTTGTAGTCAAACGTCTTAAACAGAATTAACCTAAAAATTGGCCCTGCTAGCGAGGGTCTGCACAGAGGACTACACTGGTGACTAGTGAATAAAAGGAAGCAGCAAAGAGGGAGACGGGCTGAGCTGTGGACTTTTGCCTCTCAGGAGGGTGCAGCCATTTTGAATGTTTACGAGCTGTTCAACCATTTTGGAAATATAAAACGAAGCATTCTTTCAGATTCTAGGGACCTAAGAATAGGCTCCACTTGCTTGGAAACACAAGGACATTCCAAATGCCAATGAATGGAAAGGTGTGATATTTCTCTAGTTACTCTTATAGTCCACAGCCCCTTGGTGAACAGAGGTATGGCCATTCCTCACTCTCATTCACCTTATGGGACACCAGGAATTCCATCCCAGTCTGTGTACTCTGACAGAGCCTGGGTGTCCTTGCCCACCCTGCCAAGAATTCATCTCCCCTTTTTTATAGTTTGTTTGCATTTGTCTGTTTTAAAATTTTTACTGCTATTATTATTCTTTTTTATTTGTCCCTTTAATTATTATTCTTTATTCTTCCCTTCTCAGATTCTAGTTTTCAGCTTTTTCTCTCTTCCCTGTTCCTGGTTCCCATTTTTTACTTTCTTGTGGGTTAACCCCATTCCTTGTTTTTCTTTTTGCATTTTTCCCATTTTTCCTCATTATTCTCCTATTTTACCTCTTTTCTCTTATTACCCAACCCCTAGATATTGCAGGGTGTTTATTATTATTTTCTTTCCTTTTCCTTTTTTGGTGATTGTTCCTGTGCATTTATTCAGTGTGTTTTCTGTTCACTGACCTTTACTTTTTTGATGGTGTTTTGATCATTGTTTTTGTCTAACTGCGTGGGAGACAGCAGCTGTGCCCATACTATTCAATAACAACTGCACCTCCTGCAGTTCCACTTATTGAGTAAGGGCCACCACTTTCTTCTCCACCAACTAGCCAATGATAAATGACCACCAAGAGGAGCCTGACCCACCCTTAACTGCTTTTCACAAACAGTTAGCAGAGACCTACATACAGCAACATCACAATGTCTCAGAGAAAAAGATCATCACTATTCACACAAAGAAGCAAAATAAAATGGTAGAAACAAGGGAGCAGGATTCAAACCAAGAACACATTCCTGAGGAATAAGCAGCATTGGAACTCCCTGATAATGAACTTGAAAGAATTATATTTAGGTACCTTCAAAGGACTGAAAGACAGAGGAAGAAAAACATTGACAAAATTAAGGAGAAGACAGACAACACCCTAAAACAACACCTAAAATTTTAGAAGGAAATACAGAAGCAAAATGAGAAAATAAATAAAAATCTAGAAATGATACAAAATCTACAGGTAGAAATCCAAAAGATTAATAGTAAATTTTCAGAAATAGATGACACAGTGAAAGGGCAAAGGAGTAGAATTGAATCAATGGAAGACAGAATTAATGAGATTGAAGACAAATACCTGAATACTTCTTTGGAAAGGTAGCAAACAGAAAAAAGATCAAAACAAAATGAACAAAGCCTAAGGTTCATATGGGATACCATCAAAAGGAATAACCTATTTGTAACCAGAATTCCAGAACAAGAAGAGAAAAAGAAAACCACTGAGAAAATTGTCCAAGATTTGCTGGAAAAGAACTTCCCAGATATGATGGAAGATAAGAATATGTCCATTCAAGAAGTCCAATGAACCTCAAATAGTATAGACCCCAAAAGAAAATCACCAAGGCATATCATCATCAAACTCATCAAAACCTAAGACAAATAAAGAATCCTGAAATCACCACATGAAAAACAAAAAGTTACTTATAAAGGACAGACAATAAGAATAAGGTCTCATTTCTCAGCAGAAACCATGCAAGTGAGAAGGCACCAGGATGGTATATACAAAATCCAGAAAGGAAAAAAAAAAAAAAAATTCCAACTAAGAATTATATACCCAGCAAAATTGCCCTCAAATATGATGGTGAAATTAGGAGATTTCCAAATAAGCAGAAACTAAGGGAATTTGTTAAAAGCAGACCAACCTTACAAGAGATCTAAAGGCAGTTCTTTAAACAGAACCAATAATAACAAACCACAACCAAAAATTTATACACATGATGACATATCCCAGAAACCAACACAGCTATGGAAATATCCAAAGTAAAATAAGCTTACAAGATTGTAAATGGGGAACCAGAGACATTGATTGTTAGATCAGGAAAACTGCAAACCAAAAAGAGAGAAAAAAATAGTCTAGTTAAGAACTTCTAAATAGTGAGGAAGTCAAGAGAGTTGCAAGCTAGAAAGGACTGTTGTAAACTCGAGGAGAAAATTGTAAATCACAGGGTAACTTCAAAGAAAAATGATAAACCTTCACATCACAACAAAAAAGAGGGCAAACACAAATATTTAGCAAATACTGAAACAATACCAACAAAGGAAATTATAACAAGATTCATAAAGATAATGAGTTTGGCACAGAAAATTATATGGAACAAAGAAACCAGGAACACCATGAAAAAACACATAAAAACATGACAGAAACCAGTTTATGCTTGTCGAGAATTACACTGAATGTCAATGCATTAAATGCACCACTCAAGAGACAGAGAATTACAGAATGGAAAAGAAAATATAACCCATCAATACGCTGTCTACAAGAGACACACCTTAAAGACAAAGGCAAAAATAGACTAAAAATCAAAGGTTGCAAAAAGATATATCAAGAAAATGGCAACCAAAAAAGAGCATGAATGGCACTATTAGTTCTGATAAAATTGACTGTAAGACAAAAACCCGCCATGCAAGATGAGGAAGGACATTACATAATGAAAACAGGATAGCTTGAAAAAGAAGATATAACCTTACTAAACATCTATGGACCCAGTTAAAGAGCCCCCAAAATACATAAATTAGATTTTAACAGAATTGAAAAGACAAATAGATGACTCCACAGTCATAGTACTCTTTGCCCTCAAGTCAGATCTGACTCATAGCGATCCCTCCTTGGGTTTCCGAGGCAGTATCACTACGGAAGTAACTTGCACAACTTTCCTTCCGAGGAGTGGCTGGTGGGTTTGAACCACCAGTCTTCTCATTAGCAGTCAAAATGCCTTAGGCAGTAAGCCACCGGAGATCCCCACAGTCATAGTAGGACACTTTAATACACTGCTTTCAATGAAAGATAGAACAACTGGGAAGAAATGCAACAAAGACTCAGAACTAAACAATACAATCCACCAACTTGACCTTATAAATATCTATGGAGCACATCACCCAACAACAACAAAGTATACATTCTTTTCCAGTGCACATGGAACATTCTCCATAATACATCATATGTTAGACCATAAAGCAAGCCTTAATAAATTTAAAAATGATGAATACTGCCAAGCATCTTCTCAGTTCACAATGTTATCAAATTACAAATCAGCAACAAGAAGATGAATGGAAAAAGAGCGAACACATGGAAACTGAAAAATACCCTCCTTAAGAATGACTGGGTAATAGAAGAAATTAAAAAAAAAAAAATGAAATTAAAAAAATTTCTTGAATCAAATGAGAATGAAAACACAACATACCAAAATTTTGGGGAAACACCGAAAGCAATTATCAGAGGCCAATTTATAGCAAGAAATGCACACATCAAAAAAGAAGAAACAGTCAAAATCAACACTTTCATCCAACATCTGTAACAATTAGAAAAAAAAAAAAGAAAGAAAGAAAAGCCTACAGTCACGAGAAGAAAGGAAATAATAAAGATTTGAGCAGAAATCAATGAAACAGAAAATGGAAAGATGATATAAAAAATCAACAAGACTAGAGTTGTTTTTTTTGAAAAGATTAGTAAAATTGACAAACCAGTGGCAAACTTAACAAAGGAAAAGAAGGAGAGAACACAAAGAACAAAAATAAGAAATGAAATGGGTGTCATCACCACTTCTATTGAACATTGTATTGGAAGTCCTAGCCAAGGCAATATGAATTTACTGGAGCAGCTGAGTAGCTGTTTCAGGGATATGGTCTGCTTCCAGTGTATAAGAAGCAACTTTGAGGAAAGTCTCTAGCTTTTGGCACACTTGAACCCTGCATGTAGCTGAGTCATTGCTCAGCAGCCTGGCATTTTGTCTCCCAATCTTGGGACTCTTAATGGACTTGAATCAATGACCTGTGTGTGGTTTGGTAATATCAGGAATGTGCATTTTTACTTGCCAACCTTGATTTGCCAGCCTCAGCAGCCAGCAGCTGCCTGAGTGAAGAGATGCCACCAGCTTCAGTGGACTGGGAGCAAGAGGCAGAGCTGAAGCCCAAGGTCGAAGGGCTTTCATCTAATCCCTAGAGCCTGGCACTTGGAACTTGGATATCTAGCCTCCAAAACTGTAAGAGAGTAAACTCCTGTTTGATAGTGGTTCCATTTGTGGTTCTTTTCTGTTACAGTAGAAAGAAGTAACCAAAACAGAATGCTAGCATGAAATTACATGCATTTGCAGGAATGATGCTATAAAAACCTTATACAATGCTGAAAGGAGCACATGGAAGAGTTTTATTACTTCAGCTTTTGCAGATCATATGGGATAGAGATGCAAGTGTTACTTCACTTGAAGAGGAATCATTATAAAGCTAACCAAGATCAATCTGACATCAGCAATGTTACCTTATTCCATGTCCTCTTATGATTCTGGCTTGAATTTCTGGCAGTTCTCTGTCAATGCACTCCTGCAGTTGTTTTTGAGTTATCTTCAGCAAAATTTATTTGTGTGTGATGGAAATGATATTTTCTGATAATTTCTGCATTCTGTTGGACACTTTCTTTGGAATGGGCACAAATGTTGATCTTTTCCAGACAAGACCAAGGACTTGTCTTCCAAAGTTCTTAGCATAGACAAATGAGCACTTCCAACATTGCATTCATTTGTTGAAACACTTCAATTGATATTTTGTCAATCCCCATAGTCTTGTTTTCACGTGTCTTCAGTGAAGCTTGGACTTCTTCCTTCAGCACCATTGGTTCTTAATCATATGCTACCAACAGAAATGGTTGACCATCAACCAACTCTTTTTGGTAGAGTGACTCTGTGTATCCCTTCCATTTTTTTTAATGCTTCCTGTGACATTCAATATTTTGCCCACAAAATCTTTCAATATTGAACTATCAAGGGTTATTTTTTTTTTCTTCAATTCATTCAGCTTAAGAATGCCAAATGTGTTTTTCCCTCTGAATTTTCTAATTCCAGTTCTTTGCACATTTCATTACAAGACTTTACTTTCCCTTCTCAGGCTGCCCTTTGAAATCTTCTGCTCAGCTCTTTTACTTGATCATTTTTTTTATTCACTTTAGCTACTTTCTGTTCAAGAGCAAGTTTCAGAGTCTCTTCTGACATCTATTCTTTTTCTCTTTCCCATCTTTTTAATACTGCCTCAAAAATCCAAGGATGGGTTGCTATGAGTTGGATCAGACTTGATGGCAGTGAATTTTTTAGAGTTTCATGCAAACCAATGATATTTGTTTTTCCATAAATATTTTCTGAAGTAGTCCTTGATTTATACATGAACAACAGAAGAGGTTTTTATTGACTTTATCAGGGGTTTAACAGAATTAATGTAATTGAAAAATAACCATACACCAACCCCTCACACTAAATAAATTTTAAACACCTGAAATTGCCATAGCATCTATGATTAAGTTGCATAACTGATCTTCAAACAAAAGCCACAGTAAAAGCTTTTTTTTTTTTTTTTTTTTTTTTTTAAGTTATGGATTCCACTGCAAGGTGACTCTAATTTAAGGGAATCTTTAATAATTAATATGTCTGGGAAATGTATAAACTCGCTTCACTTTTGCCCTCAATAACAATGGCTCCTTCAGGGAATATATTTCCTACTACTCTTATTACTTTATCTGCTAGTAGTTTGTTAAAAAATCTGACAGTACCAGACCTAGTAATGAAGTCTATTGGTGAATCATAATGCTGTACATCTTATTGACATAGAGCATAGATGTCTTAATAATTGGCTTTAGAAGAGTGCAAAAGAGTGAAGAGATTTACATAAGATAGTTCTTACATATCAATTCTGAAAGCTGAAAGGAAATGCATATATTCTGTGTGTGAGTGTGTATATCATCTACTCTCTCCCTGGCCTTGTGCCAGAGGCTGTGGGTAGCAGAAGGAAAAATAAAGTGTGGTTCTTGATTTCTAAAAGCTTACAATATAAGGAAAGTTAAATAGCTTTCAATAACCATTCAAGATTTTTAAATATTGCACACTTCCCCTTAGTGAATATAGACCTTATAGATGATAATTGCATTAATGCTCTGTTTATGATTATTTTACATTAAGGAAAGTTAAATTTAGAATATTACTTAATATTTTTAAGTGTATATTAAGTTTAGGTATAGGATGTTTTTATATTTTGGTTTTAAACACACATTGAATTAGAGTTCATTTTACATTCTTCAGAATATAAATAAAAATATTTACTCTTCAAAGTTCTACTGCACTCCGTCCAATTGTAATGAAGTCCATGAGTTAATAAGAATTAAGCTCCCTGATTCTGATGAAGAGTGACTCATGACCAACAGACCTAGCTGTAATGGACAAAAGCAGCATACAGCAAATGGACATACTAAGAGGGCTATGATAGAACTAAAGCTTTCACAAGAGTAGGGATAGTGTTGTGCACTTCTTATTACGATGATGCTCCAAGAAGACAAACCTCTTCTGTGATACTCACTTGTAAGAACTAAGTGCTGAAAAGGATGGTTCTACAGCCATTAAATCATGGACCAAAAGTGAACATTAATATGTTGTCCATTTCTAGCCATACCAGTTCTGACAGAGAATGTCTGGAAAAGGAGTGTCTTTTTTGAGAGAAGTTGGTGTCACTTGCTTCTTCTCATCCCCCCTCTCACTATTATACCTAATAGGCCTTGAAGTGTAGTAAATTACATGGCATGGTTTTACTTGCCTTAGGCATTGTAACTCTCACTTTGCATTGAGAAACTCAGTAGCTGATTATTAAAGTTATCCACCTGGTTTATTTCTGTTGGAGTAGCACAAAGCAATGTTCTGGGAAGTTCACTTTTTCTCAGGTGTATAGAATTCTGATGTTGGGATTGGTCTTTTGCCACTTTCCCAGGCTCAAAATGAGCCCTCCAAAAAGCAAAAGGAATCTTTCACTGCTAGCAGAAAGAGACATGCTGCTGAAAGAGAGATGCACGGCTGAGAAAGATGGCCAGCTGAGGGAGATAGCCAGCTGAGAAAGACAGGCAGTTGAGAGAGACTGAGCATGATCCTGAACTTAAATTGTAGCCTGTTGCTTCCCTAATAAAACCCATAATCTATGAGTGCTGTGTAGCCACTGCAGTGAATAATCGAACCTGTGGGAGTGATGGTTGGTGTCCAGGTTGGTAAGAGGACTGGAGGCTAGTTAGCATGTCTGGCCTCATAAGAAGGGGCCTTGGGCTGCTGATGATGATTCTGTTTTGCTCTTGTGAAATTAGAGGAGGTCAGAAGATGCCACCTCCTTGCCCATTTTAGAGGCCTCTTTCCATCTGTTTTCAATATGTACTACTGAGTGTTCAAATTGATCAGAGAAGAGAGGAAGAGGGTAAGTAAATGGTAAGACTGTTTCTTTATTTTTTCTCCTGGAATTGTTCAGTTCTCAATCAGGGTCATTTGTGGGTGACAGAAATTTTAGTAATAATTGGCTATAGTGATTAGAGGATAGAGATCTAAATGTCCTACAGTGTGTGTGAGAGCCATGCAGATGAAGAATTTTTCCATTGAATGTGCTAACAGAGGTTTTCTTGAGAAGAACTACACACTTGAGAATTTGTGGGAAGAAACATCACTTCCAGTTTGCTAGACATGGGGAAGTATGTTTACTTAATATTCATAGTACACAAGATCCTAAGCTAGCCTTTACTTTGTGCCTTTGAGAGGTCTAGGGGACATAATGTAAATTAAAAAATATATATATAGTAAACTCGATTTGAGATTACCATATCTCCTCACTGTTACCCCAACACCACCAAATTATCATCGTACAAATTATTCAGCAAAAATATTTGCAGATTTTTATTGCATCTAATCAAGAGTTTTGACTCCAAGGATATGGCTATAAGTATTATTTACAATCATTAAATCATGATCAAAGATGCTCATTTATATAATTTTAAAGTATGCAAACTCTATGTGTTTCGTGTTTCTTGCTTAGATGAGAGACTGACAGATATATAATCATGGAAATTTAACTAATGTGACATGCAAATCACTCGGAACTTTTCAAATAGAAAGAACAGGGTTTTGTGACATAACTGAAATAATTTAATACCCACTTTGTGTACATTGTGTGTATGTTTTCCTGCATGAGGTTAAGAATAAACTTCAGGAACCAGAGTGAATAAGTATAAAATTCTAGCTATGCTACTTACTAACGAAAGGATCTTGAACAAGTTATTTAGCCACATTGTGCCTTACTTTTCTTGTCTTTAAATATGTATAAGAGCTTAAATGCCAAAGCATTTGGTTTATGGAAGGCTATTGTCTACAGGGGGAGTCCATTTTGAGTCTTGCCATAAACTCAGAAGTCATTTGAGTTCTTTATGTTACTTCTCCAGTGCTTGCTGGCCGTTAAAACAACAATGTGGCTATGCTTACAGAAGTCCAGACAAGACCAGGAAAAAGGCATTTTGTCCTCAGGAAGAATGTGGTTGAAAGGAGATTAATGTGCAGAAAAGTACTCAAACAAAGAACTGGGGAACTTTCCTGGGCTTGTTTTTCTTACACATAGAATTGACCTGAACAAGTCCTTTATGATTTACCAAAAACAGCCAATCTTGTAACCTTTTTAACCTGCAACTATGTATATATATCAGTCCTGGCCCTTTCCCCACTTCCATAGTCCCACCTGTGGCTGTGACAATGATTAATAACAAGTCAACAATCATGATCTTGGGATGATTTCCTTTGTTCTCTATTGCATCCATGACTGTGATGCAACAGATTCTATTAGTCTCTGTACTGAGTACAGGGTGACAGTTTCCCTCAACTGGAAGATTGTCTTTGTCTTATTAAAATGATCACTATAAAACATTTTTAAGTTGGGTTTTTCTTTTCCCTAATACAAATTAAAGTATGAGTAGTAACTCCATAGATATTGTTGTTAAGTACCATCAAGTCAGTTCTGACTCATAGCAGCCCTATGTACAACAAAAAGAAACACTGCCCAGTCTCGCATCATCCTCACAATCATTGTCATGTTTGAGGCCATTGTTGCAGCCACTATGTGAGTTCATCTCGTTGGCAGTAATTCTCTTTTTCACTGATCCTCCACTTTACATGATATCCTTCTTTAAAGAATAGTCTCTTCTAACAACATGACTAAGGTAAAAGAAGTAAAGTCTACCCATTCTCATTTCTAAGGAGCATTCTGACTGTACTTCTTCCAAGATAGATTTGTTTGTCTGCCAATTTTCTGTACTGTGATGGGTTGTGTGTTGCTGTGATGTTGGAATTCATTCTACCAGTATTTCAAATATCAGCAGGCACCCAAGATGGACAGGTTTCAGTGAAACTTCTAGACTTAGACAGACTCAGAAGAAAGTCATGGACAGGTCCACTTCTGGAAAAAATTGGTCACTCAAAACCTTATGAATAACTAGGAAACATTGTCTGATATAGTGCTGGAAGGTGATCCCCTCCAGTTGGAAAGTACTCAAAATATGAGTGGAGAAGAGCTGCTTCCTCACAACAACATTGGCTTTAGTGGTAAAGATGGAGTGAAGTTTTGGGTCTACATCAACTGATATGACACAATCTAAAGTGAGAAAAAACAGCTATAGAATTCATTAATAATTGTAATGTGGAATGTACAATTTTAGGAAAATTGGAAGTTGTCAAAAATGAAATGGAATGCATAGAAATCTATATTTTAGGCATTACTGAGGTGAAAGGGGCTGATATTGGCCAATCATACAGACTACTATTCCAGCAATGACAGAGAAGAATATCGCAGTCATCGTCAAGAAGAACAGTTAAAGATCTATCTGAAAATACAGTGCTATCAATGATATAATAATATCCATACACCTACAAGGAAGATCAGTGAATACGAATATTACTTAAATTTAAATTTACACACCAACTGCTAAAGCAAAAGATGAAGCAATCGAAGATTTTCACCAACTTCTGCAGTATGAAACTGACCAAATATGCAATCAATATGTATTGATAATCACTGCGGTTTGGAATGAGAAAACTGAAAACAAAAAGAAGCATCAGTAGCTGGAAAATGGCTTTAGTGACAGGAATGACACCAGAGAGCTCATGACAAAATTTTGCAATGCCAATGACTTATTCATTGCAAATACCTTTTTTTAAACAACATAAATAGCAACTATACATGTGAATCTCAACAGACGGAACATGAAGGAATCAAATCAACTACATCTGTGGGAAGAGAAGATGGAGAAGCTCAATATCATCAGTTGGAACAAAGCGAGGGGCTGACTGTGGAACAGATCATCAATTGTTCATATGCAGTTGAACAATTGAACTAAGTTGCAGCTGAACAAAACTAAAACAAGTCCACAAGAGCCAAAATATGACTCTGAGTTTATCCCACCTAAATTTAGAGACCATCTGAAGAATGAATTTGTCCATTGAACACCAATAACCGAAGACTAGAAGAGTTTTGTGATGACATCAAGGACACCATACATGAAAAAAACAAGAGGTCATTAAAAACATAGGAAAGGAAAAGAAGACAAAAACAGATATCAGAAGAGACTCTGAAATTTGCCACAAGTTTTAGATATTTAATATTTAAGGATCTCTGGTGGTGTAGTGACTGAGGCATTTGACTGCTAACCAGAAAGCTAATGGTTCAAACCCACTAGCCACTCCACAGAAGGAAGACTGGGCAATCTACTTTCCTAAAGATTTACCACCTTGGAAACCCAAAAGGGGTCACTATGAGTCAGAATCTACTTGATGGCAGTGAGTTTGGTTTGGTTAGTTTATTTAATAGTTAACACTAAGTGTAAATTATGTATTTTTACTTTATGATTGTTGGTAAAGAAAACAACAAAAAATTCTACTATGGCTACGTTACTTGAACCAGCTTTCTCATCTATGTTATTTTTCATGCAGCTCAAAATATGGAAGAAAATATCATAGAGGATATGCATATTATTATTATAAAATACTGCATATCAAAGGGGTATTTGATAGCATTTTGTTGCCTCCTTATAGTCCAACTTAGAGAATTATTTTTTAATTTTCCTTTTTAGCCACCATGGAAATCACAAAATCCTTATGATTCTATGCCTCATGATTTATTCCCAATGATATTTCCTTGGTAATGATAATGCATTGTATTCTTTAGGCATTAGATCAGTGTCTCTTTGTTGACCAGGAAGCCAGAAAACACATAGCAATTAAAAAGTTGTGCAGTCTAACATATTATAATTAGAGATGATTATCCATATGCACCAATGGAGATTCACAAATGACCTACTAACCCTTTCAGAAATAGAAGTGACACTGTATTGTTGCCATTGATTTTGAAATCTGTACAAAAGAAAATGAGCAATATGTTAGACATAGAAATAATATTTTTGTGTTAGGTTTTTTTATTTTTTTTTTCTTTCTCTGAGCAATGTTTTTATTTTCCCTTTAAATTTGGAATAATAATTAAAATGCAAATCTGAAAAAGTATTGTCCTGTTTTGACAATGATTTTATCTTACAAAAGTTAGAGAAAGAAGTGGAAGGAAGAATTACCATTAACTAAATAATGATCAACAGGATAGAATTGACTTATAATGGGAAAAATAAAATAATACAGAAAATAATTTACAACATTTGTCTTTTAAAAATAAGAAGTATATAAAGATAGGAATGGTTGGTTACAAATTGTTATTGGCTAAACTAGTAAGTTAAACAGTTAATTAATAATTAAATGTTAGGCAGTTAGAATGGAGACAGAAAGAAAAAAGTTATAATTGCTCTAGAAAATGGAACGAGTTGGGATATATTTATTAATACATTTTCATGAAAATTTTAACATAAAGTAGCCAGCTAGAAACCCTTGGCATGCCTTTCTATCAATCATATTATTCTCCCAAACTTCATGAGACACTGCCATGTTGCTCAAAGCAGAAACCTAGGTCATCATTCTTGGTTTCTTCCTTTTCCTCACTCCTCATGTTTAAGTCATCAGAAAAATCTTCCAGTTCTGTTTGCAAAATATATCACGTATCTGTTCCTTCTTTCCATCTCCATGCTCATCCTCCATCCCAAGCAACCACCACATCTCACCTAAACAAGTGCTTCTCAAATTTTAATGAGTATGAAAATTATCTGAGAATCTTGTTAAAATGTATGTACAGGTTTAGTAGGTTGGATGTCGGGCCTAAGATTCATTTCTTACAAGCTCCAAGGTGATGTTGATCCTGCTGAACCATGGATCACACTTTAAATAGCAAAATCTAGACTACTCACAAAGCCACCTAACTTGACTTTCAGGAGGATCCTCCTGTAAGCTCTTCTCCAAAGAGAAGCTAAAGTGATGATTTGAAAACACAAATCAAGTGACCTTACTCTCTCAGGAAAAATAATTTGTAGCAGCACTTTAAATGGGAATCTTATTCTTAAATCATGGTTGAATCCCTAAATCTAAGGACAATAGGTGGCAAATCTAAGAGCAAATCTAAAATCTAATTGATATTCTCTATAGAGGTCAGCTACAGATATCCCTTCACAATATTAAGCCAGTTATGGTAGATGTACTCCAACTCACGGAGACCCCAGGTGTGTCAGAGTAGAACTGTGCTCCACAGGTTTTCAAAGATGGACTTTTTTGAAAGTTGATCCCCAGGCCTTTCTCCTGGACACCAGTGGACTCTAACCACCCTCTTCCCAAGTCTTCCAGTTAACAGCAAAATGTGTTAACAGGTTGCACCACAGAGAGATTCCTGCAAGACATTAAGAGGTGTCCACGTTGATCTTTCTAATAGTCCCATTCATATCTTAACTCCAGTCTAGGAAGAGGAGCCCTGATGGCATAGTGGTTAAACCATTGGGCTGGTAACCAAAAGGTTAGTGGTTCAAATCCACTAGCAACTCTGTGGAGGAAAAGATGAGACAGTCAGCTTCCATACAGATTATTGTTGTTGTTGTATGCCATCGAGTCGGCCCCGACTCATAGAAACCCCTCCTTGGGTTTCCGAGGCAGTATCACTACGGAAGTAGGATTGCCCAACCTTCCTTCTGAGGAGTGGCTGGTGGGTTTGAACCGCCAGCCTTCTGGTTAGCAGTCAAGTGCCTTAGGCACTATGCTACCAGAGCTCCTTACAGATTACAGGCTCGGAAACCCTACGGCGAAATTCTGCTATATCCTAGAGGGTCACTATGACTCTGAACTGAGTTGATGGCAGTGTTTTTTTGATCTTCACATGTAAGAGAAACTAGAAATTAATGGGAATGCACAGAAATATAGTAAAAGTCCTGGCTTTTCTCTTTTCTGCAAGTGGTGGCAAGGGAATGCTCTATTATTATTTCTCCTTCAATGCTATTTTTTTTTTTTTTTGAGAACAGGGATGAACAAAAATAATTGTTTTGATATTTCATCATTCTTTATAGATAGTTCGTACTTAATAAATATCTCTCACATAAAAAATAAAAATGAGTGTTTGTATTGATGAAACTGTATCTATAGAAAATTCTAAAGATCAGACACCTTCATACTAAGACTTATCAACCTAGAATTAGAAATATGAGCTACAAGACCTTATTTCTATGCTCATTTTGAGGGTATATTGCTTTTTTATTGCTGTTCAAATATATTTATATTTCACGTAGATTCATGAAAACTCTTACATTTTTCTGCTATGCACAGATGTCTCCTGTGGTGCAGTGTTTAAGGCATTTGGCTGCTGACTAGAAGGCTGGTGGTTCAAACACACCAGTCATTCCTCTGAAAGAAGATTGGGCAATCAACTTCTGCAGTGAAACTGCCTTGGAAACCCAAGGAGGGGTCACTATGAGTCGGATCTGACTTGACGGCAGTGAGTTTGATTTTATTTTTTAGATGAAATTTTGTCATAAAAATGTTGGCCTAGAATGTGTCATGCAGTAACTGTAACTATGGAATACTATCCTCTCTAATACATCTGTAAATCAATGCTACGTGTATTGAAGGAGAAAGATAATAGGTTTTTGTTGTGTGGCTTTTTTTTTTTTGGATGTGTATTTTTTTTTTTTTTTTTTTTACCATCTTCTTTGTGATTAACCAGTCGAAATAAAACTCATAAAGAGTCGAAAAGTCTTTGTCTTGGGGGGTCAAGGCTTACTGATCTAGAGAAAAAAATAAAACTCACAATGTGAAACCCATTGGGAAATATTGGAGTCATAGCTCTTCTTCCGGGAGCTCTGGTAGCATAGTGCCTAAGGCACTTGACTGCTAACCAGAAGGCTGGAGGTTCAAACCCACCAGCCACTCCTTGGAAGGAAGATGAAGCAATCTACTTCCGTAGTGATACTGCCTCAAAAACCCAAGGAGGGATCGCTAGGAGTTGGGTCTGACTCGATGGCACATAACAGCAACAACAACAACATGGTGTCATTGATACTGAAGGAGACTGTGTACAACACCCAACCATATTCAGCCTCAAATTTCTTATTTATTTCAATATTGAGGGACATTGTACAGGTTTCAAGTTAGACTAATATCTATTATACCACCCTTATCATAGGATCACCAGGTCACTTCTTAATCTTTGGAGAGGAAAAGCAGTAGTGAAAAGAAATAGGGCATCATAATTCTCTGTGTCACTCACAAAGTTCTCCTTCTTTTCAGTTCTACATTAACTTTGTCTTTTCCATTAAGGCCATTCAAGGTTTTGGCTATTTTTCTCTTGAGTGACTTCCTTCAGTCTTCCTTATGGAATCACTGCATGGCTCAAATAGTTAAACACTCAACTACTAGCCAAGGGAGCTGTGGTAGCATAGTACCTAAGGCACTTGACTGCTAACCAGAAGGCTGGCGGTTCAAACACAACGGCCACTCCTCGGAAGGAAGATGGGGCAATCTACTTCCGTAGTGATAATGCCTCGGAAACCCAAGGAGGGGTCGCTATGAGTTGGGGCTGACTTGATGGCACATAACAACAACAACAACTAGCTAAAAAGGGAGCAATCAAATTCATTTATTAGGCCCTTCAAAAAAACAGGCCTGTCTCCAACATGGCAATTGACAACAAAAGCTTTCCGTAGCCTGCCATCTATCTGCCTTGAAATCCTTCTATTTTTCCTTGTAGCCAAAATTTAATATTTAATACTGTTATTTATTAATGTACATGAGTGCATATTCCTTTTTTTAGAGAAATAATTACAAGATTATATGATGCTTATATATTTACCATCTTGCCTCTTTTAAAATAATACATTTCAACCCACCAGGCAAAATTGTATTTTTCTTTTCATTGGTAAAAGTGAATATTTGTCTTGCCTAACTTCCTCACAACAGGACCAATAAGCAGCATCATAATAAATAGAGAAACAATTGAAGTTGTCAGGAATTTCATTTTACTTGGATCCACAATCAACACTCATGGAAGCAATACTTAAAAAATTGGATGTCATATAGCACTGGGCAAATCTGCTGCAAAAGACCTCTATAAAGTATTACAGAGCAACGATGTCACTCTGAAGACTAAGGTGCACCTAACCAAGCCAAGGTATTTTCAATCACCTCATATGCATGTGAAAGCCGGACAATGAGTAAGGAAGACTGAAGAAGAGCTGATGCCTTTGAATTGTGGTGTTGGTAAGAATACATGGACTGCCAGAAGAATGAGCCAATCTGTCCTGGATGAAGTACAGCCAAAATACTCCTTGGACACGGGAATGACCAGACTTCATCTCACCTACTTTGGTATTGCTGTCAGAAGGGACCATTCTCTGGAAAAGGATATCATGTTTGGTAATGTAGAAAGTCAGTATTAAAAGGAAAATGTCCTTAATGAAGTAGATTGACACAATGATACTCTCAAGTATAGCAAGGATTTTGAGGATGGCACAGGACCAGGCATTGTTCCATTCAGTTGTACAGAGGGTCACTATGAGTCAGAACCAACTAGAAAGCACAACAAAACTAACAACAGCAAAACTTCCTCTGAAAGTAACTAATTCCAAAAATCAAAGTTATCTTTGAGAACAAACATATTCAGTATTCCCCAACTTTGTATCAAGTGTTCTTGAGGGGATCCTCAGTGAAGCTTCTTCTGTTGTTGTTCTTTGTGGGGGCAACAGAAACAGGAATTGGTAAGCAAATTACTAACATTGTGGAGTACTTTCTTTATCTCAAAGCTCTAAACTGAATATGGTTGGTTCAATAAAATTCCTCCCATAAATCTGGCAAGTCCAACAAGCACCATGTCAAATTTTACACATGTATATGGGCCTTTCATTTGTTTGGTTCACTCCTGTGTCCAAGAAGACAGCTCAAGGACATGGTTGAAATTAACTATAAATCTTCTTTCAAGGATCAATTTTGTATTTGTACCAGGAGGGAAGCCATAAACCTTTTCAGGTAAGTACAAAATTCCAGCCCAGATTCAGTGTAAAATGATTTTCTTGAAACATGTTGGCTCTTGTAGCTAACAAAAATCTACTTGTTCTACATAGAAAGCAAATATAATGAGAAGCATAACCCTAATTTCAGAGTGACAATGGAAATGGAGGGCATCTGCATTGTGTTTTGTTTTCCAAAACTTCATTTATTTTGATATTTACATTTGCTGGTTTATAGTGAAATAGTGCTTGCTAAATTAGTAACTGGCAGCTTAATTATATGTGATTGATATGCCTTCTATGGAGGAGTCACTGCTGGAATATAAACACCTACCTTTATTCTTATTTGTATTTATCATGCTCAATATAACACAAATATAGAATGAAGATATTTCAGTTTGCTCATTGGAAAAATCCTAGCACAAGCAAAATTCTATTTAACAAGTATTAAATTATCCTGTTCTGCTTTGTGAGGTTATTCCCCATATGGTATACAGTTTACCTAAAATTGCTAAGTAGATGTAGATACAACAAATGCTGTTTTAATGAGAGATCTTTTACAACATATTCACAGCCATGTCTCTATTTAATACTCAATATAAACAGCAGGGGGAAAAATTGCCCTTTTCTCCTTCTTGGCAAATCTCACAATATTTTCTGTGAAGACATGCAGTGTTTTAAAGAACCATCCTTTTAATAACTGTACAGTGCTAAATATTCTACATGAAATGTCACCATTTCCAGGCTATTTTGACTTTTACAATAAACAGCTGAGCATGATGGGAATAGTATATCTTTCATAGTCAGAATGATCTGGTTTGAATCCTGACTTCATGACTTACTATCTGAGCAAACTTGTCAACATTATTTCATCTCTGTGAGTTTCAATTTCTTCCTCTAGAAAATGTCAGTAACTAATCCATTAATACAAATGTGGTATTGTGTATCATGGTGCTTAAATGAGGTAATTATGAACATAAAATATCTAAAATCATGTGCTATGTGTTGTAAACACTCAATCAACAAAGTTGTTACAGTTGGTCATCATGATTATATAAAGGTTTACACTGAAATTTCTTGTTTCACTAAATTGTAACTCCATCATTATAAATAAACCTGATCCACTTCCAAAAAAGGAAAGAAAAGAAATCCAGTTTAACTAGTTCATGGTAGAGTCCGACATGGTTGCAATGCAAACCAGATGGAAAAGACAAGGCAGAAGGCACATAGAGGAAGTTCTTCAAACTTTAGCCAAAGAGATAGCTAGGCAAATAATTGTATCAGTTACCTTTCTTAGTCAAAAGTGACCAAAAAACAATCGATTTTACTTTAGGCTAAAAAGAGGAGACTTATTTGTTCTTTAGCTCAGGTGTCTGAAGGATAGAGTTGGCTACAAGAACATTCAAATAAGGCTTCAGGATTTTGTCTGTGTATCATGTTGCTGTTTTCTCTGTGTTAAGTATCTTCTCTGAAATCATCTTATATTATAGAAAGACACCTCTGAGAGTTTAAGGTTTATATAATTTTTAATTATTGCAATCATGGAAGAATAAGGTCACTGTCTTTTTCAAGGCCTAAATGATTCCTTGATAAAAGGATGTTAACAGGCCCAATTTTCATCTTATGTCCACAATGGACAATTTCAGAATAAAGCTCACCTTAAAGATGTGGATGGAGTAAAGCTTTCAGGACCTCCTTTTGCTGATGTGGCATTACTAAAGATAAGAAGAAACAGTTGTAAACATGCATTAATAACTGGAACATGTAATGTATGAAGTATGAATCTAGGAACATTAGAAGTTGTCAGAAATGAAATGGTACACAAAGATTGATATCCTAAGCATTAGTCAGCTGAAATGGACTGGTTTTGGCTATTTTGAATCAGACAACCATATGATCTACCATACTTGGAAGGACAAATTGAAAAGGAATGGCATGGCATTTATCATCACAAAGAATGTTTCAATATCTGTCCTGAAGTACAATGATGTCAGTGACAGGATAATATCCATATGCCTGCAAGGAAGACCAGTTAATATTATTATTATTCAAATTTACACACCAACCACCAAAGCCAAAGATGAAGAAAATGAAGATTTTTACCAACTTCTGCAGTCTGAAATCAACCAAACATGCAATCAAGATGTGTTAATTATCACTGGTGCCTGAAATGCAACAGTTGGAAACAAAGAAGAATTACCAGCAGTTGGAAAATATGGTCTTGGTGATAGAAATAATGCTGGAGATCACATGACAGAATTTTGCAAGACCAACGACTTATTTATTGCAAATACCTTTTTTCAGTAACACAAATGGTGGCTATACATGTGGTCTTCACCAGACGGAGTACATAGGAATCAGACTGACTGTAGCAAGGGACAATGAAGGATCTCAATATCTTCAGCCAAAACAAGACCAGCAGATGATTATGGAACAGACCCATTAACTGCTCATAGGTAAGTTCAAGTTGAAGCTAAAGACAATTCAAAGAAGTTCATAAGAGCCAAAATATGACCTTGATTATATCCCTCCTAGATTTAGAGACCATTTAAGTAGATTTGATGCATTGAACACCAGCCCAAAAACCAGAGGAACTGTGGGATGTCATCAAGAACATCATCACTGAAGAAAGCAAAAGATTATTAAAAAGACAGGAAAGGAAGAAAACACCAAAGTGGATGTCAGAGGAGACTCTGAAACTTGCCCTTGAATGAAGAGTAGCTAAAGCAAATGGGAGAATCAATAGAACATAAGATTTGAATAGATACTTCAAAGAGCAGCTCGAGAAGACAAAGTCAATTATTATAATGAAATGTGTCAAGATTTGGAGTTAGAAAACCAGAATGGAAGAACACACTCAACATTTCTCAAGCTGAACAAACTGAGGAAAAAATTAAGCCTTGAATTGCAATATTGCAAGATTCCATAGGCAATATGTTGAATGAGGCAGGAAACATCAAAAGAAGATGGATGGAGGAATACACAGAGTCATTATACCAAAAAGAATTGGTAGATGATCATTCATTTCAGGAGAACATATGATCAAGAACCAATGGTATTGAAGGAAGAAGTCAAAGCTGCACTAAAAGAATTGGCAAAAAACAAGGCTCCAGAAATTAATGGAATACCCACTGAGATATTCCAACAAAAAGATGCTGCACTGGAGGCACTCACTCGGCTGTGCCAAGAGATTTGGAAAATAACTACCTGGCCAACTGACTGGAGGAGATACATATTTGTACCCATTCCAAAGAAAGGTGATTCCAGAGAATGTGGAAATTATCGACCAATATCATTAATATCACACACAAGGAAAATCTTACTGAAGATAATTCAAAAATGGTTGCAGCAGTATATTGACAGAGAACTTCCAGAAATGCAAGCTGAATTCAAAAGGGGACATGGAGTAAGGGATATCATTGCTGATGTCAGATGGATCTTGGCTCAAAGCAAAGAATACCAGAAAGATGTTTACTTGTGTTTTATTGACTATGCAAAGACATTTAATTGTGTGGATCACAACAGATTATGGATAACATTGAGAACAATGGGAATTCCAGAACACTTAATTGAACTCATGAGGAACCTGCACATAGACCAAGACACTGTCATTCAAACAGAACAAAGGGATTCTTCATGTTTTAAAATCAGAAAGGGAGCATGTCAGGGTTGTATCCTTTCACCATACTTATTCAATCTGTATGCTGAGCAAATAATCTGAGAAGCTGGACTATATGAAGAAAAACATGTCATCAGGATTAGAGGAAGACTCATTAATAACCTGCAATACACAGATGACACAACTTTGCTTGCTGAAAGTGAGAATGGCTTAGAACACTTATTGATGAAGATTAAAAACTACAGTCTACAGTATGGATTACATTTCAATATAAAGAAAACAAAAATGCTCACAACTGGACCAATAAGAGCATCATGATAAATGGAGAAAAGATTGAAGTTGTCAAAGACTTCGTATCACTTGGTTCTACAATCCATGCCAAAGGAAGCAGCAGTCAAGACATCAAAAGACATTTGCGTTGGGCAAATCTGCTGCAAAAGAACTCTTCCAAGTGATGAAGACCAAAGATACCTCCTTGAAGATTAAGATGCGCCTAACCCAAGCCATGTTATTTTCAATCACCTCATATGCATGTGAGAGCTGGACAATGAATAAGGAAGACCAAAGAAGAATCCATGCTTCTGAGTTGTGGTGTTAGCAAAGTACTGTGGACTGCTAAAAGAACTAACAAATCTGTCCTGGAAGAAGTGCAGCTGGAACACTCCTTGGAAGCGAGGATGACCAGTGTCATGCTTGGTAAAGTGGGGGGGGGTCAATGAAAGAGGGGAAAACCCTCAACAGGATAGATTGACATGGCTGCAACAATGCACTCAGGTATTGTAGGAATCATGAGGCTGGCACAGGACCAGGCATGCTTCGTTCTGTTGTACATAAGGTTGCTATGGATCAGAGATAAGTTGGCAGCACGTAACAGCAACAAGACAACAAAATAGTCTGCTAATTTATGATGTATTACATGACAATACCTATGAGAGAGGAGGTAGTTCCCTTGATTTTAATTCCACTAAATTCAAGTGAAATTGGAGTAGGTATTTTCCAACAGAAAAGAACACAGGATAGAAAGTAGACCTTGACTTGCTGTCTTCTGTTCACATATGATCCGAAGTAGCAAGAGCCATTGATTGAATTATCACAACAATAAAATTTTAAATTATAGTTCTATTGAATGTTACAAATAAGAGGTACACACTGCCATGAAATCTTTTGAAAGGGAGATGCGACTTAATCAGAAATTTCTGAAAAAGCTTTTTAAGAGAAGGAAAGCAAGCTAATAAGTAAGAGAAGAAGATAAGGAAGAGGATTCCAGGTAGACTACAGAACATGTACAAAACTATGTGATAGGTGCCAGAAGGGCATGGATAGGGGACTGAAAAAGGGCCAATGATTTACAAAGGTCAAGAGGGGGAAATGGGGCCGTTTAAGATCGAAGAGACGCATAAGGCTTTTGCATTATTAATGTTAAAGTTATTGTAAAGAAGTCCCACAATGAAGTAGCTTAAATGAGACAAATGGTTACTTCTTACTCACATAACAGTTTAGCTACCTTAGGCTAGTGAGGCAACTTGGCTGAGGAGCTCATTCAGGGTCTGGTTTCTTTATCTTGTTCTGCCATCCTCTAGGCTTCTTTTCTACATAGTCAAAGCTGGACTACAGCCATGTCTTTATTTTAACATGGATGTCATCAAAATTTTTCTGTAACTGTACAGTTACCAATTGTTTTAAGCTTGTGAGCCATCTTATATTTGTCACAACTATCAAGTCATCTGTTACAGCATGAACACAGCTATAGATAATGCATAAATGTATGATATAACTGTGTTGCAAGGAAACTTCATTTACAAAATCAGGCATTGGACTATATTTGGCTTACCAGTCTAGTTTTCCCACTCGTGTAAGGTATACAGGGCCATATTGCTATTAATTGTTGAATTGATTTTGATTCATGGCAACTCCATACATGCAGAGAAGAAATGTTCTACATAGTTTCTAAAGCTGTGACCTTTCCAAAGCAGATTACCAAACCTGTCTTCCAACATGACTCTGGATGGGTTCAAAACAGCAACCTTAGGCTAATAATCAAATAAATTATCTTTTATTCTTCTGAAAATAATTCAAAAACAGTTGAAGCAATATACCTCAACAGGGAACTGTTCAAAATTTAAGATGGATTCAGAAGAGGACGTGTAACAAGGGATATTGTTGCTGATGACATATTGACCTATACTGAAAGCAAATATTATCAGAAAGATATTTATCTGTGTTTTATTGATTATGTAAAGGTATTCAACCATGTGGATCACAACAAATTATGGATAACATTATGAAGAATATGAATTTCAGAATACTTAATTGTATTCATGAGGAAACTGTGCACAGATAGTCATTCAGACAGAAAAAGGGGATACTGTGTGGTTTAAAATCAGGAAAGGTGGGCATCAGAGTTTTATCCTTTCACTGTACTTATTTAATCCATATGCTAAGAAAATAATCCAATGAGAAGAATAATGAGGGATCAGGATTGGAGGAAGACTCATTAGTAACCTGCAATATGCAGATGATATAACTTTGCTTGTTGAAAGTGAAGAAGACTTGAAGAATGTACTGATGAAGATCAAAGAATACATACTTCAGTATGGATTATAATTCAACATAAAAAATTAAAAAAAAATAAAAAATAATAAAATCCCCACAACTGGATAAATAAGCAACACTATGAGCAATGGAAGAAAGATTGAAGAGTTGTCAATGATTTCATTTTACTTGGATCCACAATCAGTGTATATGGAAGTAGCAGTCAAGAAATAAAATATGTTGCACTGGACAAATCTGCTGCAGAAGACCTCTTTAAAGTGTTTAAAACAAAGATGTTACTTTGAAGACTAAGGTTTACCTGATGAAAGCCATGGCATTTTCAATAACCTCATATAAATGTGAGATCTGGACAATGAATAAGGAAGAACACAGAAGTATTAATGCATTTGAATTGTGGTCTTGGTGAACAATATTGAAGGTACCATGGACTGCTAGAAGAACAAACAAATGCATCTGGAAGAAGTACAGCTGGAATAGTTCTTAGAACCAAGCATGGCCAGAATTCACCTCTCTTACTGTGCTCATGTTGTCAGAAGGGGCCGGTCCCTGGAGAAGGATATCATGCTAAGTAAAATAGTGGGGCAGTGAAAATGGGGGAGACCCTTAACAAGATGGATTAACACAGTGGTTGTAACAGTGGGCTGAAGCATAACAATGATTGCGAGAATGGCTCAGGACTGGGCAGTGTTTTGTCCTGTTGTATGTAGGGTGACTATGATTTGAAACTGACTTGATGTCACCTAATAACAACATCCCCTTGTTCTGTGATACTCTTTAAACATAGAACCAAGCCTATCCCAAGTTCACCTTTTAGTGAATTGGCAGAGTAGCACACAAAATAAGAAGTATTACTGTAATATCCCTGCTGTACTTTATAACCATCATTATGAGGCCAAAAGTTCAGTAATTACTCAAAAATAAAGATAAGAGAATAAAAGGGCAGGGAAACTAGAATACTGGAAGTGCAACAAACAGAACACAGTTAAAGAGAATGTTGACACATTGTGACAGATACATGTATGTATATATGTATGTACGTATATCAGAGGTAAAATGAGCAAAACTTTTAATTTTTTAGATATGGGGCAGGGAGAAGAGCCAAGAGCAAGTCATATATTTCTACCTTTTCTAACTGAATGAAGAATGATACTATTAACTCACATTGAAGTTGCAGACATTTACAATTACTTAATTTTTTTTAAATCAAATCTTTGTGGTATATGTGTATGTGACCAGATGTATTTTTAGTTTCTTATGAAATGATACACTAGGTCCCTGTAGAAAAGCTTCTCAGGCCCTCTTTTCTCAGACATTCTCCTTCATCATCTATCCATATGACTAGGGAAAACAATATTATCACACTTTGGGTCATAGTTTGTTGGCCCAAGAATATGCATATTCCTGAGGAATTACCAAAGTGAAAAAAAATAGAGAGCAGCCTTTATCTGGGTGATTAAACCTATAAATTGAAATATGAGCCATGTTTTCTGTAGAGGTAATTGCTCTTCAGAGAATAGAATGGAGCAAAGTATAGACAAAAAATGGTGACAGAGTCCCAGTGGCATTTGAAGCAAATGAGCTTAATAACCCACCCAAATCCCTCAGTGTATGGCTCACTGCACATAGCCCTGCTTACCAACTGTCAAAACTTGCATTTCTTTACCTGAGGGCTTTCACTGGTCACTGGAGCCCACTTTATTGCCTGTATGAAAGTGGAAAGAAGATAGAAGTGCCATGGGGAATAGCTGTAGCTGATGAATATTCAAAGTGTTGTATAAATACCCTAGATGAAGTGTACTAAGTCTGCTGAGGGTTTAACACTGGCTCTCAGAGTTGCACAACTGGATAAAACTCCAATTACTCACAACAGCACTTACCAATAATTATCTCTTTATTGGCTGCAGTCACCTCTCTCATTCCCTACTTCTCTACTGTTACTTCCTAAGATCTCCTCCAAAATATACACTTGATTCCTGGTTTCAAAATCTACTTCTCAGAGAACATGAATTAAGACATTCTAGTTATAGTTATTGCTTACAGTTAATTTCTGAATGCTGCCTATATTCCTATCTTGTTATCTAATGTGGCACCTGATCTTATTTTTAACATACTTATTATTTTACATAAGCTTTTTTGATTTATCATTCAAAAAAGTTCTGTCTTACATAATTGATGCTTTCATATTTTAATATTATATGTCCCAATGTTTTTCATGGCCTAAACTAAAGGTCAGGTTAAACATTCTAAAGTAAGGAGTTGCTTAGACCAATGGGAGTTCCTCAATCATCAAAGTAATCGAAAGTGGAGGTTTTGTTAAATGAAGATTCAGGTCACAGAAGCTATAAACTCTAATCTCAGAAAGCTCCTTAAGACAAGGATAAATATCCATATGAGGTTGTTGAAATAGAAAAAAAAAATTATGAGATAAATCACATTTGAGAGTAGCTCTTAAATTTAAAACAGATTATATAGTTGCTTGGAATCTAGCAGAACATTTTTGTGATGTCTTTTTTTTTAAGTCATGCAAATATAATATATCACCGTTTATTCCTGATGATAGCCTAATTATGCCTAGAGAAAAATATGCAGTTTTAAAACCTAATAGTAGCTTTAAAAAGAGAGATGTGATTTTTTTGGGGGGGGATGGATGTATCTCTTACAGAACCTACCCTAGGTGCACAGAAGAGAGGCTTTACAAGCAAAAGATTTTTGGTACTTAACATATTTCATTAATGTTCTTCATTGTATTTCATTTCTTAAAAAACAGAAAATATTCCTGAATTCAAATATATTTTTCATTCTCTAGTCATAGTCTTCACTGTTCACTATGACTAAAGTGTAGGTGGAAAAAAAATATTATTTCTATATAGATAGAATGGGAATTCCAAAACACTTAATTGTGCTGATGAGGAACCAGGACATAGACCAAAAGGCTGTCATTAGAACAGAACAAAAAGATACTGCATGATTTAAAATCAGGAAGGGTGTGTGTCAGGGTTGTATCCTTTCACCATACTTATTCAATCTGTATGCTGAGCAAATAATCCAAGAAGGTGGACTATATGAAGAAGAATGTCACTTTACGATTGAAGGAAGACTCATTAACAACCTGTTAGAGGTGGATGACACAACTTTGCTTGCTGAAAGTGAAGCTGATTTGAAGCATTTACTCATTAAGATCAAAGACTGAAGTCTACACCATGGATTACATCTCAGCATGAAGAAAATGAAAATCCTCACAACTTAACGAATAAACAACATCACAATAAATGAAGAAAAGATTGAAGTTGACAGGGAATTCATTTTATTTGGATCCACAATCAACAACCATGGAAGGAACAGTGAAGAAATCCAACATCTTACTGCGCTGGGCAAATCAACTGCAGAAGACCTCTTCAAATTGTTAAGCAGCAAAAATGTTGCTTTAAAATCTAAGGTGCACTTAACCAAAGCCATGGCATTTTCAATCATTTCATCTGCATGTGAAGAAGCTCTGGTGGCGTAGTACCTAAGGCACTTGACTGCTAACCAGAAGGCTGGTGGTTCAAACCCACCAGCTACTCCTCAGAAGGAAGATGGGGCAATCTACTTCCGTAGTGATACTGCCTTGGAAACACAAGAAGCGGTCGCTATGAGTTAGGTCCGACTTGACGGCACATGACAACAACAACTTCCCATGAAGATTTACTGCATTGGAAATTCACTGGAGGTCGCTACAAGTCAGAGTCAAATGGATGGCAGTTGGATTTTTGGTTTCATATGCATGTGAAAGCTAGATAGTAAATAAGGAAGACCAAAGAAGGGTTGATACTTTTGAAGTACGGTGTTGCCAAAGAATACTGAAAATACCATGGGCTGCCAGAACTAACAAATCTGTCTTGAAAGAATGGCAGCCAGAATACTCTTTGGAAGCAAGAATGGCCAGATTTCTCTTTCTTTTCTTGTGTTAAATTAAAAATGATTTGTCAATTTAATTTGTCAATCTTAATAAAAAATTTTCAAAGAACCAACTTGTAGTCCTGTTTATTCTGTCTATTGCTTTTCTATTTTCTTTAATTTATTTTTGTTGAGTTTTTATTACTTCTTTTCTTCTGATGACTGTACGTTTTTCTTTGCTGTTCTTTTTCTAATTGTTGAAGATGCTGAGTTAAGGTGTCAAGTTTCGTTCTCTATTCTTTTTTGATGTGTGTATTTATTGCTATGGGAGCTCTGGTAGCGTAGTGGCTAAGGCACTTGACTGCTAACCAGAAGGCTGGTGGTTCAAACCCACCAGCCACTTCCTGGAAGGAAGATGGGGCAATCTACTTCCAAAATGATACAGCCCTGGAAACCCAAGGAGGGGTCGCTATGGGTCAGGTCTGACTCAACGGCACATAACAACAACAACAACTTTTATGCTATAAATTTTGCTCTGAGCACTGTTTTTGCTGGGTCCCAAAGATTTTGGTATGCTGTACTTCATTCTTGTTTGATAAAGAAAATTTTTATTTTTATTTATTTTATTTATTATATACCTAGTAATTTGTAAGGTGGGTATTGTTCAGTTTCCATGTGTTTGCTTCTTTTTCCCTTGATCTTCCTATTAATGATTTCTAAATTTATAGTATTGGGATCTGAGAAGATGCATTGTTGTATTGCAATGTTTTTAAATTAATTGAGGCTCACTTTGTTCCCTAACATATGGTCTGTCCTGGAGAATGTTCTATGGGTACTGGAAAAGAATGCATGCTTTGCTGTTATTGGGTGAAGTGCTCCATACATGTCTATAAGGTTAAGTTGGTTGATTGTATTGTTTAGTTCTGTGTCTTTCTTTCTAGTTGTCTATCTTTCCTTGAAAGTTATGTACTAAATTCTGCTACTATTAATGTTGACTCATCTATTTATCTTTTCAATTCTGTTAAAGTCTGACTTATATATTTTGGGGCTCTTTCATTGGGTGCATAGATACTTATTTTGGTTATGTCCTCTTCTTTGATTAATTTTTTATTCATTATATAATGTCCTTTCTTTTCTCTTATCATGATTTTTGACTTAAAGTCTATTTTACCAGAAATTAATATTTCCATTACTTTTTCTAAATTGCCATTTTCTATATTTTTTCCAATATTATATTCTTAGTCTTTTTTTGTCTTTATATCTAAGTTGTGTCTCTGGTAGACAGCATATTGATGGTTCATGTTTTCTTATCCAGTCTGTCAGTCTCTATCTCTTGATCAGTTCATTTAATCAATATCCATTCAGTGTAATTACTGACAAGTATGAATTTATTGCAGTCATTTTGTTAAGTATTGTGTGTGTGTATTTGTGTGTGTGATGTTGCTGATTTTCTTGCACCATATAATTTTCTGTGCTGAGCTCATTTTTTTAATGATTTTCTTAATCATTTCCTTTGTTGCTATTGTTTTAGTGTTTGCTAAATATTAGTGTCTTTCCTCTTTTTTATTTTGATGAGAAACTTTGTTAATTTTCTTTGAGGTTACCCTGTGGTTATCATTTTATTTCCAAGTTTAAAACAGTATGTTCTGTCTCTCAATCATCTTGACTTCCTCTCCAATTGAAAGCTTTGTACCTATCCTATTTATTTCATCTTCTTTGTTTGCAGCTGTCCTCATTTACCAATTGGTGTCTCTGGTTCCCAGTTAAAAATCTTGTAAATGTATTGTACTTGGGATACTTCTATATCTGGGCTGGTTTCTGGGTTATATTGTCATGTGTGTTAATCATTGGTTATTTTTGCTGTTGTTGGTTTTCTGTCCAAAGGACTCCCTTTAGCATCTCTTGTAAGGTTTTTCTGGTTTTAACAAATTCACATAATTTCTGTTTATCTGGAAATATTTTTAATTTCATGATTATATTTGGGGGACAATTTTGGTGGATATATAATTCTTGGTTAACAATTTTTTTTTTTTTTCTTTCCAGGGTTTACATATATCATCCCATTGCCTGTATAGTTTCTGCTGAAAATATAGAGAAAATTGGTTGTCCTTAGTAAGTAACTTTTAATTTTGCCATACTACTTTCAGGATTCTTTCTTTGTACTTGGTTTTGGTAAGTTTCATTATGATATATCATGGTGATATTCTTTTGGGGTCTAATGTGTTTGGGATTTGTTGAACTTTTTGAATGGCCGTCTTCTTACTTTTCATCATATTAGGGAATTTTGCTTCAAACAAATCTTTGACAATTTTCTCTGTGGTTTTATTTGTTTCTTCCTGTTCTGGAATTCTGATCATACATGTTATTACTCTTGATAGTATGACACATAAATCTTAGGCTTTCTTCATTTTTTAAAATCTTTTTTCTAATTTATCCCTTAACAAAGTAATATTGAGAGATTTACCTTCAATCTCACTAATTCTGTCTTCCACTGATTTGGTTCTATCCTTTGCCCTTTCAATGTTATCTAATTCTGAAATATTTGTATTAATTTTTTGGATTTCTATTTGCTTCATTTGTATGATTTTTAAGTTTTCATTTGTCAATATGCTCTTGTATTGTTTTCTTAATTAGTCTAAAGTTTTTTCTGTGTTTTTCCTTCATTTTGTCAGTGTTTTCCTTGATTTTGGTCAGTGTTTTCTTTGATCCGTGTCTCAATCTTTTGACTTCAATATAACTCAAGTTCCTTATCATGCAGTTCCAAAGCCACATCTTCCTCAGGGGTTTTTCTTGATATGTATTATGGCCTCTTGTCTGTACTACTTCAACTTCATCTTGCTTCCTTATGTAAACTAGGATTGCCAATTTCCTCTGAGATATTGTGATATCATTGCATTTACGTTTAATTGGTGATTGTATGTTGGTGTAATTCACTCAGGTTTTGTTTCATTTTTCTCTTTATTTTGTTTTGATATAGCCAAGTGAGCACGCCTGGTGTGCTAGTCTGTTCACTAGTTTGGCAGTGTTTAAGCACTCACTACTTCTTCTGGTGGGTGTGACAGAGGATGAGAATGTGTGCACAGATCTCTCTTAGCTGTTTGTCCAGAGAAATTAAAGGAGGGTTGGGCTGCTATTGGCCACCGTCTATCATTGATCAGTTGGTGCAGAAGCAAATAGTGATCCTTTCTCAGCGAATGGGCTACAGGAGGTGCAAAAGTTGTTGGATCGTGTGGACCCCATTGCTGTCTCCCACTCTGTGATGAAAAACACACCACCACCAAAAAATAAAAACAAGAGAATAAAAGCCACAATCATAATTAAAAAGTAACAAATGCAAAATGTAAGAACAATAAGTGAAGAAAATTTTAAAAAGTCAACAAAAGACAAAAGAAAAACAAAACAAAACAATATATGAGGAGGAGGAGAAAGAGATGAGAGCAACAGAAAAGGAGGTAAAGAAAAAATAATAAAAATATAAAAAGAAAAAAGAAGGATGAGACAAATAAAAGAAGAAAAAAAGAAAAGAAAGAAAAAGAAGGGATACAGGAAAAAGGAGGGGGGAAGGAAATGAAGGCAAAAAAAATAAGAAGAAAGAAATGAGGAAATAAAAAAAAGTTAACAAAAATAAAACTTGGGAGTAGAGTGCACAGGGTGTGTTCCTGTTGGCCAAACAGGCAATGGGGAACATGGCACCTGGGTCTGGTATTAGTTCCTGCCTATTCAGAAGGCAACAATGACAGGGTGCCTGTTCTCAGAAGAATTTCTGCTGACCCAGAATATGTCTGGGGCAGCACACCTGGATGTGGAAAAAAAAGTTCCTACTTGGACAAATGGTGATGGGAGTAACACACCTGGTTCTAGAAGGAATTCCTGCCAGCTCAAAAAGCAGCCGAGAACAGGGTGTCTGGCCTCAGGAAAACTTTCTGCTGTTCCAAAAGGCAGCTGGATACAGGGCCCCTACTCCCAGGAAAAGTTCCCACTATCCCAAAATGGGGCTTGGTGTTGGGTGTCTGGTCCAAACAAAAGTTCCCACCATGCCAAAATGCTGCTGGTAGTAGGGTAACTGATTTCAAAACTAGCTCCTATCTACCCAGAAGACAATTGGATGTATGCCTGATTGCATACCAGTTCCTCCTGGTCCAGAAAGTGTTGGGGGCCAGGGCACCTGGGCCCAGAAAAAAAAATCCTGCCATAACAAAAGGTCCAAGGCACCTAGTTCCAGAGGGAATTTCAAAGGGAGTTCCTGCAAGCTCATAAAGTATCCGTGGGTAGGGTATCTGGTTCTGACAAAATTCCTTCTGTCTCAAAAAGGCACAGGGTCCCATTATTCTTGTTCTTAAAGTCAGCTGGGTATACTGTATCTGGTCTCAGAAAAGGTTCCTACTGGCCCTAAAGGTGGCTGGGAATGGTACCTCATTCTTGGTCCAATCCCTGTCTGCCAGAAGGCAGGTAGTGGCAGAGTGCCCAATCTGGGATGGAATTCATGTTGGTCTAGAAGGTGGGCTGTGTGGAGGATGATCACTCCTCCATTTACTGACAGTGTGTGTATGTTTCAACAGGGACAAGGGGAATATTGAACCTTTTTGGTTGTCAGCCAGCAGTGCAGTTGCCCATGCAGTTCTCAGCAAGCAGAGTCAATGATCAGGTTGCTGCCTGCATCAGAATGCTGCTTGCAAATATTCAAAATGTCCATGCCATCAAGCTAGGCAACAGTCTATTGCTCTGTTTCCTCCTCATTTGCTATTTTAATTCACATTCTTCTACTAATCAGTATTGAATCCACTTCTTTTTCCTTCCCTTCAAAATTCAGGCTTCCAGAGATTATCTTCTGTATCTGTTTCGATTGGTTTCTCTTTCTTTTATTTTAGAAGGTCTGTGTAGCTTCTGTGGCTGTTACTTTACCTTGTAGGAAGAGCCATTTTTGCTTTATCTTAATTTGTTTAGGATTAAGAAATCATGAAGTTTCTTCAGGCTTAACATGAAGACAATTTCCTGCAGAGAATAGTTATCTTTCTTTGTGCTAGATCTAATCCTTTTAAAATCTCTATCTTAACCATGATCTCTATTTGAATTATCCCTGTTTACTCTAGGTGTCCATCATGCTTGTATTATTTCACCACACATATTTAACTTGTATGCCAAGCAAATAACCTGAGAATTAAGCTATATGATGAACGCTGTGTCATCAGGATTGGAGGAAGACTTCCTAACAACCAGTGATATGCAGATGACACAACATTGCTTGCTGAAAGACAA
>NW_006921800.1:6105480-6107562 GCF_000298275.1 Orycteropus afer afer | reverse complement strand
CCTGGGTGTCCATCAGGCTTGTATTCTTTCACCACACATATTTAACCTGTATGCCAAGCAAATGACCTGAGAAGTTGAGCTATATGATGAAGACTGTGTTATCAGGATTGGAGCTGCATGAGTCAGGAGAAGTGTGTATATACACACACACATAAGGAGAGAGAGAGAGAGAAAAAAAATTATCTCAAGCAAATGGTTCATGCAGTTGTAGAGGTTATCAAGTCCCAAGTTCATGGGTTGAACACCCATCTGTAGGCTTCTCCTGATACATGCAGCTGTAGAGACTAACACACCCAAGATCAACAAGCAATGTAGCAGGCTGCTGGCTTCATGAGGCTCATGAATACAAGATCAACAAGTAAAATGGTTGATCATTGGCTCATACGCTGTGGAGTTAACAATCCCAAGATGGGCAGGCAATATGGCAGCCCACTGGTTTAAGTCCAGGCACCAAAGATGATGATGAGCCAGAAGTAGGATCCAGATCCAGCAGAAAGCCAGAGAACGTGTCTAGAATATGCATATATATGATGGAAGCAGGCCATAGCCTTCAGGAAAATCTTCCAAATGATTGGCTGCTTATAGCAGGTCTCATCATGGGGGATGACTACATCATAACTGCCAGACTACTGAGAATCATGGCCCATCCAAGTGGATATACAACCTTAACTATCACAACCACACTGCTAAAAGAAAAATGATAATTTTGGAATTTGGTTTGCAAGATTCTCTCAAAACATATAATATTTATTTACTTGATAACAAGGGAGGATTAACCCTGAATTTTTGTATCAGTTTACTATTTATTTTAGTAGAGTGATTGATTATTTAAGTATATCATGTCATTATGGCAGTTATTCCCAGATAATATTTCCTTCCATCTTTTCCAGAGTTCATTTTTATCTTTGCTCTTAAACATAGCTTTCTCTCTGCTTTTTACTTCCGTCAACTGTTTATATAAAACAGAACTTTATTAGGTGGCTCTTAAGCCTTTTCTAAATGTAAAAGTCAATTTTAAAATGACATTTTCTTATGTGTAACTAAAAATATCAAGTCTGATTTCTTTTTCAGAAATCTCTAAGTTCATGTAACATCAATCTTATTTCTCACAATTCTTACTTCTTCTAATTAACTTTATTAAAAGTCCTCATGATAAATGAACTGTGTCCTAAGGATGACTTTCTGCTGTTGTTTTATTCAACCTACAAAAGATAAATTTTCCTATTTCAGATTTTAGTTATATTAATTTCATCAGTATAATAATTATTTAATTTTGAAAATGAGGTGGGCAATGAGATGTATTTTAAATGAATATATTTATTGAAAAATAACCATTCTATGCCTATAATGCACCATGTATTTCCTGTTTGGGTTGTTACTAATAGTATTATTATTTTATCACTAATTACTAATTAATACTATAATTTTATAACTACTCAACTCATTGCCATCAAGTCAGATCTGACCATTAGTAATATGAAAATGGTCTCATATAAAGCAGATAGTGTACTTATTTTCCATTAGCTGTGTCCTAAGCAATTTAGATTTCATGCTCACAAAACTCCACTTGCCATTTTAGAGTTGAAACACTTCCCTCTTATAAAGAGGGAAGTGCTAGAGACAGAAATGTCTAAGCTGACCCTTCAGAGCTCCAAACTCAGGAGACCACAGAGGTATCTACAATAATGAGCAAGGTTGCCAGAAGCTCTTTCTTCACGATCCTCCTTGGTGAAGATTAAATGCCAAGCATGATGATGTATTTTACCTTTATCACCTTTGGAAAATCATAGGTTTGAGGTATCACCAAGACCCCTATTTATTAGTGAGGATACTTGAGCTCCAGAAATGGCAGTATAAATATATTCTTCTAAATCCCAACTGTAAATTATGTAAATCTCCATTATTGTATTTTACTGAGTATACATGTATCTATATATAAGAAATCTAATTTTGGTTTAGAAAAGTTATGAACTAAATTATATACATACTCTCTTTATGAATACATATATATGTGAAAGCCTGGAAAAATTAGGAGCACCTTTCATAAAATTAGTTTTGCTCTGATACTGAGAATGCTATTAA
>NW_006921800.1:6087827-6088710 GCF_000298275.1 Orycteropus afer afer | reverse complement strand
CCACCAGCCACTCCTCAGAAGGAAGGTTGGGCAATCTACTTCTGTGGTGATATTGCCTCGGAAACCCAAGGAGCAGTCACTATGAGTCAGGTTCAACTTGACGGCAGTGTGTATGTGTGTGTGTGTTAGTGCTGCTGTAACAGAAAATATCATAAATGGGATGGGTTTAACAGACAGTTATAGTTTGCAAGTTTAGAAATCTGAGTTCAAAGTGCCAGACTCAAGGGGCTGGGTGGAAGTCCTTCAACCTTCGGCCTCAGCTCTGCCTTCAGCTTCCAGCCCACTGAAGCTGGAGGCTTTTCTTCACTCAGGCAACTGCTGACTACTGAGGCTGACAAACCCAAGGTTGACAAGTTAAAAGGTACAATCCCAATATTAAAACAACATGGCAGGCTACTAATTCAAGTCCAGAAAAAAATCCCAGGATTGACTGGGCATGGCAGGCTGTTGAACAACAAGTTGACTACATGCAGGGTTCAAGCATGCCAAAAAGCTAGAGATTATTCCTAAAGCTTCTCCTTATATACTGGGAGCAGAACACATTCTTAAGGCAGCTACTCAGCTGCTCACAGTAGATTCCACCATGGAGTTGATTACCAATTTCACCATGGGGAATAACTACTACTAGCTGTTCAGCCACTCAAAACCAAGCCCAGACAAGTTTACACGTAATCTTAACTATCACAATGGGGTGAGGATCCATTGAGGATTTGTCTATAAGGCTAAGAAATGCATGAGTTTCCAGAAGCTGAATGTAACCAGGAAAAACCTTCCCCAAGAACTGTAATAATTCTGACTGGCCTGAATTTTGACTACTAGCCTCCAAAATTGTGAGATAATTAATTCTATTTCTTAAAGCCATCCATTTGTGGTATTTTATTTA
>NW_006921800.1:6085565-6086597 GCF_000298275.1 Orycteropus afer afer | reverse complement strand
ATTCTTACTCATAAAGACCCTATGTACAAGATTTGCTGAAACACTCTTTATAAACATTGGGTTCTGAATCTTGAGATTCCTCAAATCTGATACAAACCCATTGTGTGTGCAAGGATCACCTAGCCCTGTCCTCTTATTTCCTTTTGGGAACTGGGCTTAGTGAATCAGTACAAGAAAATATTGATATTCTGGCTACTGCTTACTGCTTTGAGTAATAAAATCTCTTTTGTCTCTGGTCCAGGAGTCCTGTGTCTTCTCCCAGCATTGATGAACCTGTGGCAACCTACTTTGTCAGCTTGCAAGTAAGGTGAAATGTCACATATTTCACTGTTATTGAAAGTCAGCAATATTGTTATTATTATTATTATTATTATTATTATTATTTTCCCATGATTGTATGGACTTTTCTGACTTTGGATAAAAAGTCTTTCTGTGATAACAACAATGTGGATAGTAACCTCCATGAATCACAAACCCTTTCATTTGTTGAATCCCTGCACTCCTACCATTCACTGTAGAATATAGCCCAGGTTGGAGCTTGTTGTTATTGTTAGGTGTCATGGAGTTGTCTCCAAGTCATAACGACCCTATGTAAAGCAGAATGAAACATCGCCCGGCCCTGTGCCACCTCCATGATCCTTGCTATACTTGAGCCTATTGCGGCCGCCACTATGTCAATCGTCAAAGAGGGAATTCCTCTCTTTCGTCCACCCTCCAACTTACCAAGCATGACATCCTTCTCCAGGGAATGGTCCCTTGTGACAACATGACCAAAGTAGGTGAGATGAAGTCTGGCCATTCTTGCTTCCAAGGAGCATTCTGGCTGCACTTCCTCCTGGACAGGCCTGTTAGTTCTTTTAGCAGTCCATGGTACTTTCACCATTTGTTGCCAACACCACAACTCAAAAGCATCAATTCATCAGTCTTCTTTATTCATTGTCCAGCTCTCATATGCATATGAGGTGATTGAAAATACCATGGCTTGTGTCAGGCACACCTTAGTCTTCAAGAAGACATCTTTGCTCTTCAGCA
>NW_006921800.1:6083162-6084978 GCF_000298275.1 Orycteropus afer afer | reverse complement strand
TGAAGTGTTTTCAATTTATCAGGAATGTACAATCTTCTGTGAGTCTTTTCTTTTTCTTTATTTGCTGGATTTTCCTCACTAAAGGAAAATCTACATTGCCTTATTTTCTGTTTCACGGTTATCTCATGTTCATTATCACATGAGTCTTTATTGTAAATACTTTACCTCCAGATGTTTTAAATATTCAGAGAGGCAAAATATAACCAAAGGCTACAGATTTCTCTTCACCAGCTGAGTGATACTATGCAAACAAAGTCAACAATATTTATATTCCAAGATGTGTTATAAAGTAACTTTTGTTTTCTATATTTATCTTTACTGTCCCTGATTTTTAATAAAATAATCTCAAAATACTCTGCAAAATGGTTTAAATTTAAGTCTTTTGGGCATTTGCTTATCAATATTTTATGCTTCACATCAGCATGTATAAGTCTAGCACCTATGGTGTTTCCAGTGCAATAAACCATGATACAGATCATCATATCCTGTGGCTTCAGCAGCAGTTTATTAAGCTGTTTAGTAAATATAAATCAGCATGTTTAAGGTTTGTGAGATGCTACTAAAACAAGTCTTTTCAAATCACTAGTTAATTTTAACTTATATATTTACATTATTATGCAATTAATACAAAATTTGGCACCAGACTAAACATTATTTTATTCTGTTAGGCGTAATGTCACTATGAGTCAGAGTTGATGAGTTGGGAACTAAAAACAAAACAGTAACATACACTTCTTGTTGTGTTGTTGTTGTTTTTTTTGTTGTTTTGTTTTTTTTTTTTTTAAGGAAAAAAAAATCCCAATAACCACCTTTAATAAAAGTTAAAGATTCTCCACAAATTTGTTTATTTCCACACTATGGCTACCAGTCTTGTATCTTACACAAATAGAAATAACTCTCAAATACACATACCCCACAATAACCACCCACAGTAATTTGCACAGGAATTAAAAAAATAAGTAGTGAGTGTATGATGTTTAATTCTGTTTCTTGGACACAATACATAGTACTCTGCAGAATATTACATAAACCTGAACAATCCCATAGGTCCCATAAGTACTCAGCCAAATAAGTGAGCTCATAAAAAAATTCAGAAGTGGTTATTGATCCCAAATCTCCTCCATTTGCTGAAGGTCTTTAAGTCTCATTTAGGTTTATTTGATATGTAATGTGCTAGTTAGAAGCACAGATTCTTTATCCTAGTTTGTAATTTTACAACTAAGGTAGGGAACACTATTTTCCCCTCATCCCTCATCATATTTAAGACCTTACCACTCTTCCTCTTTGTTCTCTGTGTCCATTCTCTTCACAGGTAGGCTCTGTTTAGTAATACAGATTTTTCTTTCTATGAACACTTTTTTAGCCACTTAAGCTTACTGCACATATTTTAACATTTTGAGCTAATATATTCCTCTCTAATGATCTCAGGCAGTTTACATAAATAATTAGAATTATATATATGAAAGTAAGTCAATGGAGATTACACATAACTAATAGAAATAAATTTCATTTTAATTTTCACAAGTATCAACAAAGTGAAGAGACAACCTATCAATTAGGGGGAAAAAAAATAAGGGATCTATATAGCTTAGGAGCTCTGGTGGCATAGTGCTTAAGGCATTTGAATGCTAAAGGCTGGCAGTTCAAACCCACCAGTTACTCCTCAGAAGGAAGATTGATCAATCTACTTCCATAGAGACACCTCCTTGGAAACCCAAGGAGGGGTCACTATGAGGCAAATAAACTTGACGGCAGTGAGTTTGTTTGTTTGTTTGTTTTTAATATAGTCTGTATGTACATAACAATAACAACAACA
>NW_006921800.1:6081097-6081832 GCF_000298275.1 Orycteropus afer afer | reverse complement strand
TCACTTTCCATCCAGCAGCTCACATACACTTTGTCTCATGACATTGACTGCAATTTTCCACAATGCAACAGTTCCCCTGCCACTTTCTCCTCATATTTACCTCTTCCTTGCATCCCTCCCACCCATGCACTCCTGTTAAACAGAAAATCTCTTTCCCCTTTAATGTATCTCAGCCATTTGTCGAAGATCAGCTGACTATTGGGATCTCCTTTGGGTTATCAATTCTATGACATCAGTCTGTGTGTCTGTCATTATTCCAATAACAGGCAGTTTTGACTATTGTGGTTGTATAGTAGGTTTGGAGATAAAGGAGTGTGAGACCTCCTACTTTGTTCTTCTTCTTCAACAATGCTTTGCTTATCCAAGATCTCTTTCCTTTCCATATAAAATTAATGCTTGGTTTTTCCATATCCTTAAATAATGTTGATGGGATCTGGATTGGGATTGCATTGAATGTATAGATTGCTTTGGGGAGAATTGACATTTTCACAATGTTCAATCTTCTTATCCATGAGTATGGCATGTTCTTTGATTTATGTAGACGTCTTATGGTTTCTTGGAGCAGTCTTTTGTAGCTTTATTTACAAAGGTCTTTTATGTCCCTGCTAAGATGTATTCCCAAGTATTTTATTTTTTTGATAGCTATTCTGAATTGTGTATTGATTTCCTTATTTCTTTTACAGCAATCTTTTCGCTGGTGTAGAGGACTCCAACTGATTTTTGGATGTTGATCTT
>NW_006921800.1:6071789-6072381 GCF_000298275.1 Orycteropus afer afer | reverse complement strand
ATTAGCAGCACCACCTCTGTTAATGGAGGCAGAGTCACCAGTGCCTTTAAACTAGTCAGACTTGAGAATCAATTTACAAAACTTATCTTTATGATTTTATTTCTCTAGGACCACTCTCATGCAGTACCAAATGTCTTAGGCTGGGTTCTTCAGAGAAGAAAACCAGTGAAATATATCAAATATATAATAAAGAGAGAGATTTATCTCAAAGAAATGGCTCATGTGATTACAGAGGCTGGCAAGTCCCAAGTTCATGGATCAAACATCAAACTGCAGGCATCTCCTGCCTGTTATAGCTGCAAAGGCTGACTAAGCCAAGATCAGCAGGAGTAAAGCAGACCACTGGTTCACATCCAAAGAATGGAAGGTCAGATGATGATAAGCCAGATCCAGATCAAGCAAAAAGCCAAAGAATTTTGCCAGAACCTCCATGGCCATATAATTGGAAGCAAGACATTTCTCTGAGGAAACTGTCTTTCAGCTTGTTGGTTGCTCAGGGAAGATTTCATTATGGAGGTGATTGTATTATATCATATCTCATCTTGGGAGATGACATAACTGCCAAACCACTGAGAATCATGGCCTGGCCAAG
>NW_006921800.1:6069569-6070719 GCF_000298275.1 Orycteropus afer afer | reverse complement strand
AGGCAGTATCACTACAGAAGTAGGAATGCCCAACCTTCCTTCCGAGGAGTGGCTGGTGGGTTTGAACCGCCAGCCTTCTGGTTAGTGGTCAAGTGCCTTAGGCACTATGCTACCAGAGCTCCTATAAAGCATATATGCATACTTTATAGAAAAAGTATCAATTCAACATCTACATAACTATTAACCTTCACCCAGGTGAAGAAGCAGGGTATTGTTATCATCCCCAGTAACTCCACTGAGTCCCTCTCTCTCATAATATCCTTCTCCCTTCCTGAGATAACCAACATCTCATTTTTTTCTGCTGGGAACTTCATTGCTTTTAACTTGTCTTTTCATTTCCTTATGAATGTGCAGTAGGCTAGTGTCAAGAATGGAGAATGATTTTAAATTTACCATACTCTCAAGGTAACTAGTTCATATGCCATAGTTTCATGGATGCTGGGAAAAGACATAAAACTCCTGTGTCAGAGACAAAGGTCTATTTATTACTTACAGCTATAGTAGTAGCCAGAGAATTAGCATTTCTACAAGTTCCCCAATGCCTAATTCCCACACAAGAGCATGAAGATAGCCAGATGAAACCCACATGTGCAGTGGGGTACATTATAAGCAGGAATACTGAGCTTAAGGAACCTGAATTTTAAATAAAGGCATCAAGTGTTCTTGACCTTTACCACAGAAAAAGTCATTATATTTATCATACTGGGCAGTAAATAAATCTTCTCTTTGCTGGTTTGGAAGGCGTAGGAAGGAAGACACAATAGACATTATCTCCATCTTCCAAATCTATTTGATTTATTAAAAATCTTTGAAAAATATAGGTAAATAGGCAGTCAATAACTCTCTTAGGAAGTTATGCAGGATCAAGAGAGACCTATGGAACATTGTCCCCCAACAGCCAGTGTCATTTGTTGAAAAGTCAGCCCTTGACTTACTGATCTACAAGGATATACTTCTGCCATATATGTTTGCGTATGTTTCCAGATCACTTCTGCTCTATTGTTCCATTTGCCTACCCCTTACATCATTATCTTACAATCTTCAATATTATGTGTTTTAAATAAGAATTGCTTTTGCTCATTTGAACTATTTTTAAACTTGAAAATATTAAAACATTATGTGAAATATCATGTTTTAATGTATCCATATT
>NW_006921800.1:6067856-6068734 GCF_000298275.1 Orycteropus afer afer | reverse complement strand
ATTGGTCATACAAAATTCTGTCATGAAATATCCAGCATTGTTTCCATCACCAAGGTCACATTTTCCAACTATTGATCCTTCTTCTTTGTTTCCAACTTTTGATTTCCAATTACTAGTAATTATTAATGTATCTTGATTGTATGCTTTATTAATTTTAGACTGTAGAAATTGTTAAAAATCTTCAATATCTTCATCACTGGTATTAATGTTTGGTGTGTAAATTTGAGTAATAGTCATATTAACTGGTCTTCTATGTATACTTATGGATATTATCCTATCACTGTCAGTGATACTTCAGGTTGTACTTCAGGTTGTATCTTGAAATGTTCTTTTTTACAATGATTGTGACACTGATCCTTTCAATTTGTTATTTCCAGTATAGTAGGCCATATGATTGTCTGATTCAAAATGGCCAATACCAGTCCATTTCAGCTCACTAATGTCTAGGATACTGATCTTCAAGTATTTCATCTAATTCTGATGGTGTCCAATTTTCCTAGATTCATATATTGTCCATTCCACGTTTCTATTATTAATGTATGTTTGCAGCCATTTCTTCTCATTTTAAGTTATACCACATCACCAAATGAGTGTCATGAAAGCTTTACTCCATTCATGTCATTAAGGTTGACTTTTATTTGAGGAAGCAGCTCTTCCCTAGTCATATGTTGATGCCTTCCAACCTGAGGGGCACACTATCTGATGCTATATCAGAAAATATTCCACTGATATTCAAAAGGATTTCACTGGCCAAATTTTTATAAGTACATCACCCAGTCCTTCTTATTAGCCTGTCTTAGTCTGGAAGCTCCACTGAAACCTGTCTGCCATGGATGACCCTGCTGCTACTTGGAATATTAGTGGCATTGCTTCCAACA
>NW_006921800.1:6064290-6065880 GCF_000298275.1 Orycteropus afer afer | reverse complement strand
AAAAAAAAATAAGGTGGATTGACACATGGCTACAACAATGGGTTGAAGCATAGCAACAATTATGAGGATGATGCAGGACAAGGCAGTATTTTGTTCTGTTATACACAAGGTAACTATTAATTGGAAATGACTCATCAGCACCTACCAATACTCATGGATGGATAGATAGATAGATAGATAGATAGATAGATAGATAGATAGATAAATAGAGATACAGATACAGATCCATTTACTGCAGCAGTCTTGCTAATCTTTCTAACTGATCTTACTGTCCATCACTATGTCCTTTTAGATTGTATACCTTGCAAAACAATCCTTGATATTCTTGAAAGACCATAATAAATACATGAATATTTAATAAAGTATGTGTTGAAACAAATAATAAATACTATATTCTTAACATTATCTACCTTCTCACAATGAGTTGTACTAAGTCATTGCTTTCATGATTATATAATTTTTATTCTGTATCCTTGAAGAGTATTTTTAACCTATTCTCCATGTCCCTGATTCTATCCTAGGCTTGAACAATTTTACTCTGTGTTGTCATCAATTTAAATTCAAGTTTCACTATTTTCTTTTTGTTATCTCTGCAATCATTCAGGAAGATCCTCTTTCATCTTCTTTTTCATATAATCTTGCTTTGTTTTGTTTTCTTTACATTCATCTAAGAGTATTTTTCTTTAGGGATTCTGTCTTCTATTCCACAGAAACATTGGTTTGTTCTATATTGTGAAAAGCATAGAGTATTAAAAATTTTTCTCCAAGATCAAGGCCTTTTTTTTTTTTTTCATGATTTGAGTGAAACTTTATAGGGTGAATTGGTTTTCCATTCACCAGTTCAGACACATTTTGTTTCTCAACACTAATTGCAATCCTTACAATATAACATTGTTCTTTCCACTTCCTCCCTTTGTTTCCCATTTCCATTTGTCCTTCTTTCCTATCCTTTCCTGCCTTCTGAACTTTATCCTTGGTCAAAACAGTCTCCAATTTTTCTTGACATTTACCAAATGCCACTTTGCTATACAGAGGTCATTCTGAGCACACAAAGTACATTAATATGGCATTTTCCATCAAAAATAGGATTGATATTCCTTTGTGTGTCCATTCAAATTTTAAGTCTGTACTTGGAAGAATATAGCCACAATATTTTGTAACTAGACTGTAAGTTTCTACTAAGTCTTTTCACATCTTCTCACACATACCCCACTCCAGCCTAATCACTCTCAGAATGGATACTGAAAGTAGAATTGAGGAGATAGCATAAATGCTGGAGAGAGGGAGAGTGTATTTTTTGACACCCTGGAAAAGCAACCTTCCTGATTTTAACATTCCAATAGGAGTTCATAAAAGAGACAAGATCTGGTACCATTCTTTATTGCGTACTGGTCCTGTTAAAATCAGAAAATATATTTTCCATGTATTTTAAATATAGCTATAATTTTTAAAACAGTATTGTACTAGTGCAATGTTAGAAAGGAAAGAACAGTCAGCAGGCAAATGCCTTAGGCACTACACTACCAGAGCTTCTTTTACAAAATTTAACATTTGATAAAAAGATGATGGAATGAAGAAAAAACAAAGAGG
>NW_006921800.1:6061649-6063100 GCF_000298275.1 Orycteropus afer afer | reverse complement strand
CCCAAAGAATGTAATTTGCAACAACACTAAAATAAATTACATAAAAAGTACCATTAAAAGAGAAATAAAAAGTAAGAATATATACAATATACATAAAAAACAAAGACTAAGACGCTCTCACATGTAAAGAGAGTGGAAATCATCACTCCTATTTTCACATGAAGAAAAGCTACACAAATGGAAAATCAGTGACTTTTCTTTGTATTATTGAGGAATTAAGTAACAGAATAAATTGCCACTTGGAAAAATGTAGCATCAGTGGATACTGAGCCACAGTCTATATCTGTTTACAAGGAGCAGAACCACTTGTGCCGTAACTGATGGGAACATATAAATGATAATGTTGAAAAACTACTGGAGTCTGGGTGTGGCCTAACATGAGAGTGAGAAATTCCTAGGGCCATATCCTTAGCGTCACCACCACAATTTCACAGGTTTTATGTATAGGAACTGATGAAGAACAGCCAAGAAAATTCACTCTTAGCTGTGGCATGGAAATGATAAATTTTGAAATATTCCAAGAGTATTCTTCAAAATAAAGGCCTAATATAGGGAAAGAAACTGTAATAGAGCCTTATACTACCTAATGGGAAGAAAATTTACCAAATTCTAAATAAATGGAAAGATATACTGAGTTCATAGCTTGGAAGATTCAATATTGTGAAAACGAATATTCTCCCCATATTACTCTATAGAGTCAATGTAATCCCATTCAAAATCCCAGCCAGTTATTTTGCAGATGCAACAAACTAATTCTAAAGTTTAGATGGAAAGGCAGGAGATGTAGAAAAGGCAAAACAATACTCAAGAAGAACAAAGTTGGAGACCTTACACTACCTGAATTCAAGATTTACTACAAAGCTACAGTAATTGCAACATTGGGGTATTTGTGGAAAAATAAACATATTGATCAATACAATGAAACAGACACATACAAATATAGTCAACTAATTTTTGATGAAGTAGGAAAGGTAATGGAATAAAGAAGGATAGTCTTTTCAACAACCGGTTCTGAAACAACTGCATGCCCGTATGTGAAAAAATGAACCTAGGCACAAATCATATACCTTTCAGAAAAATTAATTCAAAATGAATCCTGTGATCCTAAATTTAAAACTATAACACTTCTAGAATATAACATAGGAGAAAATATACATGGGCTTGGGTTTGGTAAAGAGGATTTTAGCTACAACCCAGAAAGCCCAGCCCAAAAAAGAAAAATATAATAAATTGGACTTTAGTAACATTTAAGTTTCTGGAGCTCTGGCAAGATAGCAGAATAGGCAGACAAGCTACACAGACCCTCTGCAACAAAGCAATGAAAAAACAATTGAAACCAATACATAAGACAGTCTTGGAACCCTGAGCTTTGAAGGTAGGTATAAAAAAGTGGATAACCAGAAGGCTGACAGTTCAAATTCACCAGCCACTCCTGGGCAATCTCCTCGAAA
>NW_006921800.1:6059158-6060154 GCF_000298275.1 Orycteropus afer afer | reverse complement strand
AACACAAATATACAGTCACAAATTAAACATAAATATAAAAACACCACAATGTCTTGGAGACAAGAAACCATAACAGTCCACAAAAAATAAATAAATAAATAAATAAAATAGTAGAAACAAGGGACCAGGACATAAAACCAGAAAACATCCTTGAGGAAGAAGAAGCATTGGAACTCTATGATAAGGAATTCAAAAAATTGTATTTGGGTACTTTAAAGGGTTGAGAGATAGATCAAGGAAAACACTGACAAAATTAAGGAAAACAGACAAAACTCTAGAACAATTTAGGAAAACAATACAAGAACAAACTGACAAAATAAACAAAAAATTAGAAACAATGCAAAAACAACAAACAGAAATCCAGAAGATTAATACTAAGATTTCAGAAATATATATCACATTAAATGGGCTAAAGAGTAGAATATAATCAAAGAAGACAGAATTAATGAGATTGTACACCAATACTATTTTGTTAACAGATGAATCAGCCAAAACATCAATACATAATGAAGGAAGCCTTAGATTCATGTGGGATGCCATCAAAAAGAATAATCTACCTGTCATCAGAATTCCAGAATACAAAGAGACAAATAAAACCACAGGGAAAATTATTGAAGATTTGTTGGAAGAGAATTTCTCTAATATGATGAAAGGTGAGAATATGTCCATTCATGAAGTTCAATGAATCCTAAACAGGAGAGACCCCAAAAGAAAATCACCAAGACATAGCATCATCAACTTAACCAAAACTAGAGACAAAGAAAAGTCCTGAAACCAGCATGGGAAAAATGAAAAGTTACCTGTAGAAGACAATCAATAAGATTGAGCTCTGATTTTTTGGCAGAAACCATGCTGGGAAAAAGGGAATGGGTTTATATATATAAAACCCTGAAAAAAAAAAAAAAAAAAAACGCCCACCATATATTACAATTTAAAAAAAAAAAAATAACCTCATTGCTGTTGAGTCAGTCCTGACTCATAGAAACCCCTCCTTGG
>NW_006921800.1:6057860-6059058 GCF_000298275.1 Orycteropus afer afer | reverse complement strand
AGAAGACAATCAATAAGATTGAGCTCTGATTTTTTGGCAGAAACCATGCTGGGAAAAAGGGAATGGGTTTATATATATAAAACCCTGAAAAAAAAAAAAAAAAAAAACGCCCACCATATATTACAATTTAAAAAAAAAAAAATAACCTCATTGCTGTTGAGTCAGTCCTGACTCATAGAAACCCCTCCTTGGATTTCTAAGGCGGTATCTCTATGGAAGTAGATTGCCCAATCTTCTTGCTAAGGAGTGGCTGGTGGGTTTGAACTGCCGGGCTTCTGGTTAGCAGTCAAATGCCTTAAGCAGTATGCCATCCAGCAAAACAGTCTACCAAATAAGAAGGTGAAATTAGAGTTCCTTATAAGCAGAAATTAAGAGAGTTTGTTAAAGCCAGACCAACTTTACAAAAGATAGTAAAGAGAGTCATCTGGGCAGAGAACCAATAACAGCAAGCAGCAACCAATGATTGACAAACATGATGACATAATCCAGAAACCAACCCAGTTGTAGAAGAATCCAAAGTAAAATAAGCTTACAAGACTGTAAACAAGGAACCAGAGACATCAATTGGTAAATGAGGACGACTACAAACCAAAATGAGGGAATGAATAGTGTAGTTACAGAACTTCTAAATGGTGAGGAAGTCAAGACAATTGCAAGATAGAATGGACTGTTCTACACTTGAGAAAAAAATTATAAATCACAGGGTAACCTCAAAGAAAAATAACAAACCATCACAGCAAAATAAAAAAGAGGGTAAGTACAAATACTTAGCAAATACTAAAACAATAGCAATGAAAGACATGATAACATGGCCTAAAAACAAAATGAGCTCAGCACAGAAAATCGTATGGAACAAAGAAATCAGCAACACCACAAAAAAACACATAACAAAAGGACATCAATAAATTCATACTTGGTGATAATTACACTGAATGTCAATGGATCAAATGCACCACTCAAGAGACATAGGGCTGTAGAGTGGATAAGAAACATGACCCATCAATATACTGTCTATAAGAGACTAACCTGAGACACAAAGACAAATATAGACTAAAAATTAAAGATTGAAAAAACATATACCAAGCAAATGGCAAGCAAAAGATACCAGGAGTGCCAATATTAATTTCTGATAAAATAGACTTTAAGACAAAAACCACCATAAGAGACAGGGAAGGACAATACATGAAAATTAATGTAT
>NW_006921800.1:6054848-6057010 GCF_000298275.1 Orycteropus afer afer | reverse complement strand
CAAACCACTAGAACACTTATCAAAGGAAAAGAACGAGAAGATGTAAATATCACGAATAAGAAATGAAAGGAGTTACTTCACAACACAGCCAACAGTAATAAAAAGAATAATATCATGATACTATGAAGAACTATGTTCCAACAAATTGGACAATCTAGAAGAAATGGACAGATTTCTAGAAACACCTACTTACCTAAACTAACACTGAGTGAGGGAGAAAACTTGAACACACCCATAAAAAAAGAAGAAATTGAACAGGTCATTAAAAAATTACTAACAACAAAAAAAGTCCTGGCCCAGATGGTTCCACCAAAGAATTCTACCAATCATTCAGAGAAGAGTTGAAACCAATCCTACTCAACCTATTCCAGAACACAGAAAATGATGGAAATCTTCTCAAATTCATATTATGAAGCAAGCATAACCTCAATACTAAAACTAGACAAGAACACTACTAAGGAGGGAAACTACAGAGCAATAACCCTCATGAATATAGATGTAAAACTCTTCAACAAAATCCTAGCCAATAGCCTCTAACAAGATATAAAATAATAATAATGATAATAATAAAATAAAAGATATATCACAACCAAGTCAGATTCATACCAGGTATGCAAGGATGGTTCAACATACAAAAATAATCAATGTAATCCATCACACAAGTAAAATAAAGGAAAATAATCTCATGATTGTATCAATAAGTGCAGAAAAGGCATTTGCTAAAATCCAACACCAATTCTTGTTCAAAAATCTCAGCAAAACAGGAATAGAAGGAAAATTCCTCAACATAATAAAGGACATATATGCAAAACCAACAGCCAACATTATTTTCAATGGAGAGAGACTAAAATCATTCCCCTTGCCAAATGGAACCATTTAAGGATGCCCTCTATCTCCACTTCTATTCAGCATTGTATTAGAACTCCTAGCCAGGGCAATAAGGCAAGAAAGGGAAATAAAAGCATCCAAATTGGTAAGAAAGAAGGCAAACTATCCCTATTTGCAGATGACATAATCTTATATATTTGTTGTTGTTATGTGCTGTTGAGTCAGAACTGACTCATAGTGACCCCTCCTTGGGTTTCCAAGGCAGTATCACTATGGAAATAGATTGCCCCATCTTCCTTCCGAGGAGTGGCTAGTGGATCTTATATAAAGAAATCATATATATATATATATATATAATCTTACTTATAATCTTATGTATAGAAAACCCAAAAGCCTCAGCAAAATAACTACTGGAACTTATTGAAGGATTTAGCATAGTGACAGGATACAAGATCAACATAATGACCCCTCTTTGGGTTTCCGAGGTGGTAACTCTACAGAAGTAGATTGCCCAATATTCCTTCCAAGGAGTGGCTGGTGGGTTTGAACCTCCAGCCTTCTGGTTAGCAGTCAAATGCCTTAGGCTATGCTACCAGGGCTCCCAGGAAAGGAAATAGACCTCAGATAAACAAAACACTATGAAGAAGAGCAAAGGAGATCTCACACTGCCAGATCTCAAAACCTACTGCATAGCCACAGTTGTCAAAACAGTCTGGTATTTGTACAATGACAGATACAGAGACGAGCAAGCAGAATTGAGGACCCAGAAATTGATCCATTGGCCTATGGTCAGCTGATCTTTGACAAAGGGCTGAAATCCATTAAATGGGGAAGAAACTAAACCAAACTCACTGCCATCAAGTTGATTCTTACTCATAGTGATCCCCTTTGGGTTTCCAAGGTGGTAAACCTTTACGGAAATAGATCACCCAGTCTTCCCTCCATGGAGTGGCTGGTGGGTTTGAACCACCAATCTTCTAGTTAGGAGTCAAATGCCTTAAGCACTGTGCCACCAGAGTTCCTTAAATGGGGGAAGAAATAGTCTCTTTCACAAATTCTGTTGGCAAAACTGGATATCTGTTTGCAGTAAAGTGAAACAAGATCCATACATCAAACCATATACAAAACTAACCCCAGATGAATCACAGACTTAAATTTGAAACTTAAATCTTTAAAGTTCATCATAGGTAAAATAGGGGCAAACTTAGGGACCCCAATTTATGGCATAAAAAGACTATCAAGCTTAACCCAAGATGCACAAACAGAAGAAGATAAACCAGATGATTGGAACCTTCTAATCATTAAATTCTTATGTCCATCAAAAGACTTCTCCA
>NW_006921800.1:6052743-6054433 GCF_000298275.1 Orycteropus afer afer | reverse complement strand
CCATTACTAGGTATATGTCCAAAAGAAGTGAAAGGCAGGGCAAGGACAGATATATGAACACCCATGTTCATTGTAACACTATTCACAATAGCAAAGAGATAGATACAACGTAAGTACCCACCAACCAAGGATTGGATAAACTAATTGTAGTATATACACACAATGGAAAACTATGCAACCCTAAAGAGTAAAGTGGAACTTGCAAAACACCACATAACATGGATAAAGTTGGAGGACATTATGTTGAGTGAAATAAGTCAATTACAGAAGGACAAATACTGTATTAGTCCTCTATTGTAAAAAGTCAAGGAAAGGTTTATATGTGGAAGGCAATTTTCTTTGTTGGTTACCAGGGATGGCGGGAGGGGAGGCTAAATTCATAGATATATCATAGATTATACATATATATATATATTTTAGTGGTTACCAGGGGTAGGAGAGAGGGGGAAAGGGGATGCTTTTGTTTACAGGGCATTGAGTTTATGCTAATGGTGGTGTAATATTTGAAAAAAGATAGCAATAATGGTAGCATAACATGAAAAATATCCCTGAGCTATAAATGTGGAAGTTTTCATGTTGGTGAATGTCTTGTATGTTTCCACCACAATAAAAGTAAAAAAAAAAAAACACAATTAAAATTCTTGGCAAAATACACTGTATACACTTTTAAGAGTATACCAACTGGGAGAAAACATTTGTAAAACATATATCTAATAAAGTACCTATTTCCAAATTATACAAAATAATTAAAATTCAGCAATAAAAATATGAATTAAAAATGGGCAAAATATCTGAACAGACACCTCTTCAAAGAACATAAACAGATGGCAAATTATCATATGAAAATATGTTCAATGTCATTTATAATTAGGGAGTTGAAAATTAAAACATACCTAGAAGAATGGTTAATATTCAAAGAACTCTCAATACCGAATACTAATGAGAGCATGGAGCAAAGGAACAGTCATCTGTTCCTGATGGAATGCAGTGGAATACAAGCACTTTGGAAAACAATGTGACAATTTCTTACAAAGCTAAACATTGTCTTAGCTTTTAGGTATCTATCCAATTGAGTTGAAAACTTACATCAAAACAAAAACCTGCACACAAATGTTTATAGCATCTTTTTTCATAATCACCAAAAACTGGAAGCAACAAAGATGTCTTTCATAAGTGGATGGAAAACTAAAGTGTGGTACATTCATAGCAGAGAATATTATTTATTAATTAAAAGAAATGAACTATGAAACCACAAAAAGACATGCATGAACCTTAATTACATATTGTTACATATAAGGAGCCAGTCTGAAAAATATACTGAGTGTATGATTGAAATTATATGGTAATGACCAAAGTATGTACTTTATAAAAATATGAATGGTTGACACGAGTTGGGAAGGGATTGACTAGGTGAAACACAGGGATAATTTAGGACATTGAAATTATTCTATATGATACTGTAATTATGGGTATATGACATTATGCATTTGTTAAACCCATAGAATATTATAAAACAAAAAGTGAACTTAATACATTCCAATTAAAGAGAAAAGCATTTAGGAGATTGTGAAATCCCAAGATAGAAAGCAGATTGCAACAAAAGAATTTAACTATATTAAAATGTGTGAAACATCTAACTGAAAAGGGTGAGAAGAAAAGTGACAATTTAAGTAATTTTGTAATGTGTAGA
>NW_006921800.1:6049609-6050628 GCF_000298275.1 Orycteropus afer afer | reverse complement strand
CCAGCAGTCTGGTTAGCAGACAAGTGTCTTAGCCACTATGCTACCAGAGCTCCCATGGCTTGGGTTAGGTGCACCTTAATCTTCAAAGACAGATCTTTATTCTTCAACACTTTAAAAAGGTCTTTTGCAGCAGATTTGTCCAGTGTGAGTTGTCATCAGATTTCTTGACTGCTGCTTCCACTGGTGTTGATTGTGGAACGAATAATATGAAATCTTCAATTTGTCATTTCCAGCATAGTAGATCATATGGTTGTCTGATTCAAAATGGCCAAAACCAGTCCATTTCAGCTCACTAATGCCTAAGATATTAATCTTTATATGTTCCATTTCACTTTTCACAACTTCCAATTTTCCTAGATTCATACTTCAAACATTCCATGTTCTGATTATTAATGGATTTTTGAAGCTGTTTCTTCTCATTTTGACTCATGCCATATCAGCAAATTAAAATAAATAAATAAATAAAAATAAAAAACTAAACTCACTACTCTTGAGTAAGATCCAACTCATAGTGACCACTCCTTGATTTTGCAAGGCAGTATCACTACAGAAGTATATTTCTCAGTCTTCCTTACAAGGAATGGCTGGTGGGTTCTAACTGCCAGTCTTCTGCCTTCTGGTTATCAGTCAAATGCCTGAGGCACTATGCCTCTGGCACTGTACCAGAGCTCCCAACATCAGCAAATGGAAATCCCAAAAGCTTTACTCCACCCACATCATTAAGGTCATCTCTACTCTGAGGCAGCTCTTCCCCAGTCATATTTTGACTGCTTTCTGATCTGAGAGGCTCATCTTCCAGCATGATATCAGACACTATTTCAGGGCTGTTCATAAAGTTTTCCTGTAATATATCAGACAGTGTTTCACTGTTATTCATAAGGTTTTCACTGGTTAATTCTTTGAGAAGTAAACTGTCCCTTCCTTCTTCTGAGTCTGTCTTAGTCTGGAAACTCTGATGAAACCTGTCCACCGTGGGTAACTCTGCCGGTATTTGAAATCCCAGTGGCATATCCTTCAGC
>NW_006921800.1:6047516-6049324 GCF_000298275.1 Orycteropus afer afer | reverse complement strand
AAAAAGGCCAGGGGTTTATTGTGGAAGGGACCATTGATTATCCACATGCAAATTCAAGTTCAGGCTGAAGAAAATTGAAACAAACCCACAAGATCCATAGTGAAGCCTTGAGTATATCCCACCTGAATTTGGAGACCAATAGAAGAAAATAATCTATTGAATACTAATGACTGAAGACCAGCCAAGTTGTAGGATGACATTAAGGATATCATACATGAAGAAAGCAAATGGTCATTAAAATCACAAGAAAGAAAGAAAAGTCCAAAATGGAGGTCAGAGTGACTCTGACACTTGTTCTTAAACACAGAGTAGCTAAAGAGAAAGGAAGGAATGATGAAGGAAAGGAGCTGAACAGAAGATTTCAAAGCATGACTCAAGAAGACAAGATAAAATGTTATAATGAAATGTACAAAGGTCTGGAGTTAGAAATCCAGAAGGAAAGAACATGTTCAGAGTCTGTCAAGCTGAAAGAATTGAAGAAAATTATCAAGCCTCAAGACTTAATATTAAAGAGTTCTATGGATAGGAGCTCTGATGGCATAGTGCCTAAGAAATTGAACAGTCTACTCCCACAGAGACAACACCTTGTAAACCCAAGGAGGGATCGCTATGAGTTGAATCGACTTGTATAGGCAAGATAATGAATGGCACAGGAAGCATCAAAAGAAAATTCAAGAATACACAGTCACTGTATTAAAAAGAATTTGTCAACATTTAATCATGTCAGGAGGTAGCCTATGATCAAGAGCCAATGGTACTAAAGAAAGAAGTCCAAGCTGCAGTTAAGGCACTGGTGAAAAGCAAGACTTCGGGAATTGGAGTACATAATGCTGGAAGTGTTTGTTCATCTATACCAAAAAATTTGAAAGATATAGCCAACTGGAAGAGATCCTTATTTGTCCATATTTCAAAGGTGATACAACAGAATGTGGAAATTATTGAACCATATAATTAATATCAAACACAAGTAATGTTTTGTTGAAGATAATTCAACAATCCCTGTAGCAATTTATTGACAGCAAACTGTTAGAAATTTAAGCTGGGTTCAGAAGAGGACGTGGCATGAGGGAAATCAATGCTGATGTCATATGGATCTTGACAGAAAGCAGAGAAAATCACAAAGATGTTAACCTGTTTTTTTTTAAAAAAAAAACTATGAAAATGTATTTGACTGGGTGGATCATAATAAATTATGGATAACATTGGAAGAAACTGAATTCCACCACACTTAATTATTCTCATCAGGAATCTGTACATAGCCCTAGAGGCAGTGTTCCCAACAGAACAAGGGGATACTACATGTTTTAAAATCAGGAAAGGTGTGTGTCAGGGTTGTATCTTTTCAACATACTTATGCAATCTGTAAGCTGAGCAAATAATTGAAGAAGTTAGACTATATGAAGAATGAGGCATCTGAATTGAAGGAAGACTTATTGTTGTTGTTAGGTGCATCCAGTGGATTCCAACTCATAGAAACCCTATATACAACAGGATGAAACCTCATGAGCAACTGAGATACATGGATGGCATAACCTTGTTTGCTGAAAGTGAAGAGGACTTGAAGCACTTACTAATGAACATGAAAAATTATAGTCTTCAGCCTGGATTACACCTCAACACATAGAATACAAAAATTTTCACAATTGGACCAATAAGCAACATCATGATAAATAGAGAAAAGATTGAAGTTGTCAAGGATTTTACTGGACTTTAAAGCACCAGCCAAGGAATAAAAGGATGTATTATATTAGATAAATCTGCTGCAAATGACTTCTTTAAGGCGTTGAAAAGCAAAGATGTCACTTTGA
>NW_006921800.1:6044840-6045926 GCF_000298275.1 Orycteropus afer afer | reverse complement strand
CTCATATTCTATCCAGGATCTCCTACATAGATCCCTCTCTGAGTGGTTGACAGGTGTAGCCAGGCACCATCTAGTTATTCTGGTCTCATAGTCATATAGACTGAAGATCACATGGTGTACCAGTCCCTTGGACTAATTGTTTCCATGTGTCTTTGGTTTTCTTCATTCTTCTTTGCCCTGGATGAGGAGAGACCCATCATTGCATCTAGATGATCGCTTGCAAGCTTTTGAGATCCAAGTTGCTACTCGCCAAAATAAGATGTGGAACAATGTTTTTGCATACAATGTTACACCAGTTGAGCTTGATGTCCCCTGGGACTATGGTTCCAAGCCTATAGAACAGGACCAACTACTCCCTCCCTCTGGGTAGCTGGCTATGGCCAAGAAGTGACTACAATCTTGTCCTTTGTCAGCTCTATTATATACCTGGGAATTGTTACAGAACATACAAATACACTTGTAGAAACATTGTCTGTCAACCCTATACATGTTCCTGGGCACACTCCCACCTGCATAGGCATACCTAGTATTTCAGCGTGTCCACCCATCTATCCACCCATAGATATTTGCCTTCACTGACAATGCAGTACTGTGTGTACAAAAGGGTTCATCTTTGTTGTCTATACCTTCCATGCACCTCTCTATGTTTTCCTCTTCCTCAGTGCCACTCTGTTGATCACTCACATTTGGTACATTTCCCTTCTCTTCACCCAAATCAATACTTGTCTCTATCTGTCTAAACAGTATTCCCTTCCCTACCCTCCCACCCCTGATAACCAACAAAGAAAATTTCCTTCCATATATAAATCTTTCCTTGACTTCATCCAATAATGGACTAATATTTTTGCTTGTCATCTTTTTTATTGTGATGTGAAGGTTTATAATTTTTTTTAGGTTACCCTGTGATTTATAATTTTCTCCCTCAGTTTGGAACAGTCAATTCTATCCTGAAACTCCCTTGACTTCCTCACCATTTAGAAGTTCTGTAACTACACTATTTTTCCCCTCTTTTTGATCTGTAGTTGTCCTCATTTGCCAGTTGATGTCTCTGGTACCCTGTTTAAAATCTTTTAGCCTTATTTTACT
>NW_006921800.1:6042339-6043675 GCF_000298275.1 Orycteropus afer afer | reverse complement strand
TCAGTAAGTGGAGCTGCAGGAGTTGCAGGTGTGGTTATATCCTATGGGCATAGTTGCTTTTTCCCACTCAGACAAAAACTACAATTGAAAAAATCATCAAAAATGTAAAAACAAGCAGACAAAAAACAGACCACATAAACACATAGGAACAATCATCAAAATATGGAGGGGGAAAAATAACACAATATCTGGGGAGAGGTCAATAAGAGAAAGAGGTAGAGTAGGAGATAAGAAAAAAAATGTGGAAAATGGATAAAGAAAAACAAGCGATGGGGAGAACCATGAGAAAGAAAAAAAATGGGAACCAGGAACAGGGAAGAGAGAAAAAGCTGAAAAGTAAAACCTTGGAAGGGGAGCATAAAAAATAATAATGAAAAGTACACACACACACACACAAAAGAAAGAATAATAGTAATAATTTTAAAACAGACAAAAACAAACAAACTGAACAAAAAAGAGAAAAAAATCTGGGCAGGGCAACCAGGCTCCATCAGAGCACATAGACTGGGATGGAATTCCTTCTGCCCCAGAAGATGGGTGGGAGTGAGGGATGGCCATACCTCCATTCACCAAGAGGGTGAGGGGTATAAGAGTAACAAGGGGAATGTTGCACCTTTCCAGTCATTCATGTCTGAGATGTTCTTACTGACTCTGGCCAGTGGAGTCCATTCTTAGGTCCCTAGAATCTGAAAGAATATTGCCACTTTAATTTTGGATATCAACATGGTCAAACTGCTTGCAAACATTCCAAATGGCTGTGCACTCCAGACAGACAAAAGTTCAAGGCTCAGCCCATCTTCCTCTTCACTACTTTCCCTTTTATTCACCAGCCACCAATGCAGTCCTCCATGCAGCCCCTAGCTAGTATGGCCAATTTTTAGGTTAATTCTTAGGTCCTAACACCACTTGGCAATATCCAAGTTGTCTGTGCTGTCAGGATCTCTGACAGACCACAGCTCCACATGTCTCTTTTTTTGTTTGTTTGTTTTCATGCAGGTTCTTCTACTAGTTGGAGTTTAGTCCACTTCTCTTTCTTTCCTTTCAAAGCTCAAGGATCTGAGATTACCTTCTGTATCTGTGTTAATTGGTTTCCCTTTTCTTTGTTGAAAAGGGTCTGTGTAGTTTGTCTGTCTATTCCACCATCTAACCAGAACCTAAGGAACATTCTGGTTATACTTCTTTCAAGACTGATTTGGCGGTACACTGTATATTCCATACTCTTTACCAACACCACAATTCAGATGCATTAATTATACTTCTGTGTCTTTTTCATTGTCCAGCTTTCACATGTATATGAAGTTAATGGAAAGACCATGGCTTGAGTCAGACACACCTT
>NW_006921800.1:6026182-6027465 GCF_000298275.1 Orycteropus afer afer | reverse complement strand
GTCAATTGCCTTAGGGACTAAGCTACTAGAGCTTCACTGACACTGACAGCTTATACGTGCAAATATCAGTTTATAATGAAAGTGAGAACATTTGTGATGTACTGTTTACTACATGCGATCGTTTTTTGTTAGCTGCCGTCCAGTGGTTCTCGAACTCATGGTGACCCCGTGTATAAAGGGGTATTGCCATTAACAATCTAATATAGTTGTCTTTCATTAATACTATGAACTAGTTTCACCAATCTGCTTTTTATCTTTTTCACCAGTTCTCTCATTTTTAATCTACCTTTCACATTGTAGCTCTAATTATGTTCCTAAAACAGAAAGGTAATCTTATTTTTCCCTAGTTAAAGCAAGTTGGCATTTCCCTAGTGTCTATATGCTTTTATCTGTTTTTCAGAATGTTTATGTCCTACAATCTTTCTCACACTTATATTTCCTGTACTGCTATGTCGTACTTTCTGTGTCAACACTCATTTTATAGTCAATGTAACAAAACTGCTTTTCTAGGATCACTTTTCCTGACTTCATTCCTTATTTTTAGAAGCCCTTCTTATACCCTCCTATGATATAGCCTACTTATTCTTTAAGACAGAGCTCAAATATTATCTCCAATATAGAGACTTTTAGTTGCAAATTCCTCTGTGTGTCATTGCATTTTATGTCTGCCACTATTGCAGCAAAATGTCATAAAGAGATAAGAATATGAGGCAAATAGGCACAACTTAGCTCAAAACCAGGACAAGATACCAAAAGGCAAAAGGAGCTGGAGTGGGATCTGCGTACATCCAGAGTCATTCTCATGGACAGCAATTGTTTGTGTTCATTTTTTCTTTGTATGCCTGAGTTCCTACTCCAGAAGCAAACGTGCCTATATGAAAGATGTAAACACCTACATCAAACAACTGACAATTATAACTGTTATATGTTATCTTATTTTGGTGTGTGTCTCCATGTGTTTGAGCTCTGTGAAAACAGGGTCTTTTTGCAATTGATTTTGTTTTTTTGCTTGTTTCTAGAACCTTGTAGGCTGTTTATACATATTAAAAAAAAAAAACCCACTGCCTTCGATTAGATTCTGACTCATAGTTTGAATCACCAACCTCTGGTTAACAACCAAATGCCTTACCCGGTATGCCACCAGAGCTTGTTTATGCATATTAAATAGTTAAGTTCATTCATTCTTTACTTTTTCAACAAATATTTCCTAAACATGTTCTTGATATTAGATGCCATCAAGTTAATTATAACTCATATCATCTCCAAGTGCAACAGAATGAAAC
>NW_006921800.1:6019972-6024967 GCF_000298275.1 Orycteropus afer afer | reverse complement strand
ATGATGTACTGCTGCAACTGTTTTTGAATTATCTTCAAAAAAATTTACTTGCATGTGGTATTAATGATTTGATAACTTCCTCCTTCTTTTGGATTACATTTTTGTTTTTACTAAGGGTAACATATTTTGATAGGTTCTGGGGATATAACAGTAAATAAGGAAGAAATCAAATGGAGTATGATGAACAGGTTGGTGAGGTGGTGAAAGCCAGATCCTACAGATTCTATGTACCATGGTGAATATTTTGGTTATTTTTCCCAGTATAATATGAAACTGTGAAAGAGTGATATGGCAATATCTGTGCTTTAGAAAGACTACTCTGACCAATTCTGTTACAGGTGAATAAAAAGAGATGTTTAGAGAATAGTTAAGTTGGATTGGCAAAAGAGAATCATCATCTTATATTTTGGTGAGCAGAGATGAGTTTTCAGTTGTTTTTCTGTCACTAAATAGTGAACAACAAACACAAACAGCATGCATTCTTTTAAAAATATTTTAGGGCTTAATCTAAGTTTAATAATGATTATTTTAAATAATATTTATATTTGGAATAAGAATTTTTAAATATGTTAAGATAATGTGAGAAAATGAAAATGTATTTATTATGGTTAACTAAAATAAGGAAAGAAGAATAATAGATTTGGAGGAAAGATAAAAAAAAAGCATAGTATTGACGAAATTACTTTATACCTTAATTCTTTGAATTGCATTATAATTATTAATTTATAGCTTTATGTTATAATTAACCATTTACTTAAAATAAATTCAAGCTCCACCTGTTTTTCATGTGAAATTTATTCTCCAAAATAAAATATATGTAATATACAAATATATCAAATAATATGATTCAACAGCATTTATCACATAAAAAGTTTTCAATGAATGGCCTTGCTAGGTTTTCTATTATTTTTTTTTTCACATTTTATCTATTTTACCTTAATTTTTCTTGACTTAATACCTGAATTTAGTCTCTTTTTCCCTTTTGTAGAACTTGACAATGATAATGGCATCCCACGTCACTAGACAGTTTAAGAGATCACTAATCATCTGGAACAAAATGCTCTTGAAATCAGTGAACTCATGAGATTAAATACCCATTATAAACATCAATTATTTGAGAAAAAATTATCATAAATACTAATTCACCATCATGTCCATGCTACCGCCTCCAGTCTGCAGTAAAAAAAAAAAAAGAGAGAGAGAGAGAGAGAGAGAGAAAAGAAAACCATGTGAAACATTAGAAAATCAGTCATAATTAAATAAAGTTGGTTTCAGTCCACAAAAGGCATGTGATCCTATACCAAAAAGAAAACAACCATTATACATGCATAATCCAGATAAATGAGTCATTTGGGAATGCCAAATTGGTTTCTGAATGGTGATATGTCCGAGAGAAAAAGCATTTGGAGAAAATGAGCTAATCAGATTATAAAAAATGTTGCTATTGTATGGTCACAGTCTTTCTCTCCTTTCTCAGAAGAGTCAGAACTAAATATCAGGAAGAGTTCCTGATAGCATCTAGACTTGCTTTTTGGGTAAATTAAAAATTTGATCATCCTTAAATGATCACAGATAAATCTTACTTGAAAAATCCAATTAAAACTAACATGTAAGTGTGCTGCTCCTAGATTATAACTACAGAAATAAGTATAATTTTGTTTGTTCCAAGTCCTAATAATTTACACTACTCATAGAATTTGTGAGGAGTGGGTAAATATCTTTTAGACTGCAGTGTTGTCTCAATTATAAAACTATTTTGCACTGGTCCCATTAAAATTTTCTTCTTTAAATCAAATGACAATCTCTTAAATATCTTTTATTAAATGTGTGTTTGAGTGCTCACTTATTCATGCATGCACCAAAAAAGGAGATGTACCAAGAAAAAAGGAAAAAAAAAATTACATGTATAGGAAAAGTCTAATTTGTTCAGTCCCCTAAATCCAGCCTTGACTCTTTGTCCATTATTCATAATCGATCCATATATACAAATTTATATTCTGTGGTCCAAATAACTTTCTCTCAATCTCCAGTAAGGAAAAAAAAAAAAAAAAATACATATCACTTACATTAAATGAGGTAATTCTGGAATGTTTTTAAACAATAATGTTAAAAATACTGTTAATAAAAGGGGAACTATTTAACGGGGCACTTCATGCCCACTGGTCATATACAGAGGAAATTAGAGATGGAAATAAGCCTTGTGTGGACAATAGTTAATATTTCTGTTGGCAAGGACCAAGTAAACCTGTGATCAAGTAGCACTCATTCACACCATTCAATTAATAAACATATCATGGCATAGTCTATCCAATTACACTGGAAATAATTGTATAGATTGTATAATATTCCAATCCCTCTGCCTTGCAGGAGCTGGAATGAAGTCCAAGGATATATATTTGATATTTTACCATTTAATGGCTAAAATTTGACAAGAATTGGGGAGTCTTGTTCTCCATTTCAATTTTTACTCCAGTTATTAGTATCAATTATCCTAAAAATACAATTTGAAATTTGCCTCCATCCATAATCAATTTGACTTTTCCTTCATTTTTTTCATGAGGTTTTGTCCACTAAACACAGTGATCCTCACTATTTATTTATATTGACATCAAGCTTTTCTAACTGATTGACATAAACAACAATTGTGATAGAAGGACAAAAATATAGATTGGTAGAAGCTTAGCCCTTTCAGTGGTATTATATAAACTCAGCCTGGGTATTTTGAAATATCTACTGGGTCAGAGAAGTCTTATAATTAAGAAAGCACATTATAACTGAAGTTATAGAAAATGACCAAGTAGAGCTTGTCTCAGTTCTACAAGCCTTGGTCAAGGTTTCATAAAAAATATTATCATATTGACAAACTTAAAAAAAAATGATGTTAATTAATCCAGAAAAAACATTTGTGAAAGTTCAACAACTATTTATACTAAAAACTCTCAGAAACTAGGAATTCAGAAGACTTCCTCCACTTGATAAAGAACATCTACAAAAACTACAGCTAACTTCATACTTAATGGTGAACATCATACTTAATGTTTCCCCCAAAGATCAGGAACCAGGCAAGGATGTCCACACACACTTTTGATATTTAACATAATACTAGAAGTTCTAGACATCACAACAGGGACAACAAGCAGAGAGGGAAAGAAAGGCACACAGATTGGACAGGAAGAAATAAAACTGACGATATAATGGTCTGTGGGGAAAATTCCAAGGAATATACAAAAAAAATCCTAAAGTAAGTGAGTTGAGTTGTAGAATAAAAGGTCAATATATAAAAGGTAATTGTTTTCTTATATAGTAGCAAGAAACAAGAGGAGAAAGAAATTAAATACACCCACTCTCCACTTACCAGCATGGTTAGTTTCCAAAAACCAAGCCATTATGTAAAAATCAGTGTTATAGTGTTAAAATGGAGGATATTTTTTTTTCTCTTTTAAGATCATCCATTTGTCTATTTTTTTGTTTGTTTGTTTTTTAGAAAATATGATCATAGAAATAATAACAGCTAAGATTTCCTGATGTGTTCATCACTGTGATGACTCCAGTTATGGGTTATTTGTCTGCAGGGCAGGAATCTTGGAGAAGATAAAGATGGATGAAACTAGGCTGTGTGACTAGAGGGCCTATGGCTTAACCACTTCACCTGCCTCTTGTGCTTAGTCAGAGCTTCTCTCGTGGAGCCACCTGCAAAGCTCCACTTCTACCCTTGAAAGCCTTGCATTCACAGTACTGGAACCTTGTCTGTCCTCCAGGCCTGGTGAGTCACTGAGGCTCAGGACTTCCTGTGAGGGCACTGGGAGCATGGCCCAAGTCTTTAGGACTAGTTTGGCTCACTTTGGGATGTCATGAAACTTCCACACATTTCTTCCAGTCACCCTCTCTGATGGCTCTTCCTTTTTTTTCTTCCTTTCACACTTCACAGCAATTTTGAGATGAAGGGCCTCAGGCCGCATGTTGTTGTTACTGTTGTTATGTACCGTCCAGTTGGACCCGACTCATAGCAACCCCTCCTTAGGTTTCTGAGGTGGTATCAATACAGAGGTAGATTGCCCAACCTTCCTTCCAAGGAGTGGCTGGTGGGTTTGAACCACCAGCCTTCTGGTTAGCAGTCAAGTGCCTTAGACACTATGCTACCACAGCCACATGGAGCTGATAATTCAAAACAGGCAGTTACTGACTCAGTGCTGCTTCCATATCCACATGGAGGCCATGGCCCTGGGGGAGGCCAGACCTTCATGTTAGCTGGACACAGTTCCCCCACCAGCAGGAGGGAAGTGAGGGCATTAGGCAGTATGGGCCAGCTTCCTGGAGGCTGCCAGAGACTCTCCTCGAGGGAAGATACACTCCACAAACATTGCTGCAATGCCTGCCACCTCATTAATGTGCAAAATAGTCAGAGAGCAGATTGTTTTACTATTGTCATAAATGCAAAATATCAGATAACGAGCTAATCAATAAGTGAGGAGTAGCTGTATACAGTGTTATTGATGTTGTTGTTATGTGCAATCGAGTCAGACTCAACTCATAGCGACCTACTTGGGTTTCCAAGGCAGTATCACTACAGAAGTAGATTGCCCAATCTTTCTTCCAAGGAGTGGCTGGTGGGTTTGAACCCCCAGCCTTCTGGTTAGCAGTTAAGTGCCTTAGGCACTACGCTACCAGAGCTCCTGCTGTATACAATACCATTTATAATTGCCCCTAAAATAAAATATTTAGGTATAAATTTGACAGAATTTATACAGGACTACAAAGATGATGAAAGAGAGCAAAAAACTTCTAAGTAAATGGAGATACATACCATGTTCATGGATTGGAAATCTCAATACAGTAAAGAAGCAAACAATTTCAAAATTGATATACAAGTTTAACATTATTCCTGTTAAAGTCATATATATATGAAGGCTGGCGGTTCAAACCCACCAGCCACTCCTCGGAAGGAAGGTTGGGCAATCCTACTTCCGTAGTGATACTGCCTCGGAAACCCAAGGA
>NW_006921800.1:6018237-6019252 GCF_000298275.1 Orycteropus afer afer | reverse complement strand
TGTGTGTGTGTGTGTGTGTGCAGTCAGCCACACAAAGAGAGGTTTTTGAGACAGAAAGAAGGAGGAAGAGGAGCAGCAGGAAGAAGCAGAATAGAGAAAGGAGAAGAGAGAAGTAAAGAGAGAGGAGGCAAGGACCCCTCTAAAAGAGCTGTGATATGGGTCAAAGCCTGTAACACTGAAGACAGTGACAGGCCTGGAAGAGGCCAGCTGCAGAGCTGCTGGTGAAAGGCCCAGAAGGGGTCCATGACAGGGTTGATGTTGACAGATGGTAAGGCCAAAAGAAGCTTATTCTGAACTGGCTGAGAGGACTCTGTCCTGAGAGGCCTAAGAGGAGGTGTGCACAGCTAAGAGGAGCTGAGAGAGCTGTCCTGCATGTGGGAAGGCAGACTTGCATACATGCTTCCTGATCCTGATCTCAAGTTTAGCTGTTGATCTTGATCCCAAGTCGCATGCTGTTACTTCCTTAATAATAACAATAATAACCAAACTCACTGCCATCAAATCAATTCTGACTTAAGAACCCTCATTGGGTTCCCAAGTCTGTAAATCTTTATGAAAGCAGACTAACTTGTCTTTCTTCTCACATTGTCTTTCTTCCATGGAGCAGCTGGTGGCTTCAAACCATCCACCTTCTGGTTAGCAGCCAAATGCCTTAACTACTATGCCAACAGAGCAAATAGGGTCTGTGGGTTCTGTGGGGCTATTGCAATGGGACTATCAAACCCAGAAGAGAAGTAGAGAGTACTGTGGAAGGGACAGCTTGTGCCAGAACGAGTGGGAAGTTTGGAGGGTGGAGGTCTGATCATGGTCATTATCCCCTCAAAGTGATACAAGTTTCTGACACTAGTACTTCTACTGCCACCATTTTACATAGGCATGCAGATCAAATTAACAGAATAAAGAACCCAGCAATCGTCCTCACACAACTAATTTTTGACAAAGATACAAAATAAATCCAATGGAGAAGGATAGTGCTTTCAACAATGGTGAGTGTTGGTGAAGCAGTTGCATAACT
>NW_006921800.1:6005108-6009372 GCF_000298275.1 Orycteropus afer afer | reverse complement strand
GCAGGATTGGGCAGTGTTCGTTCTGCTGTGCATGGGGTCACTATGAGTCAGAAATGACTCGACGGCATCTAACAACCACCACCACAGCAACCCCCAGCCTAAGTCACAATAACAGTTTTAACTGAACTATACGCATTTAGATTCCAACAATATATAAAGACTTTTCCCAGTCTGTAATCATGTTGTGATTTGAGCTAGCCTACTACAGTCCATGGAGAAATCATAGGAATATGCTGTGGTATGGTCAGCTTCCATGTTTATTGCATCCTTGACCACTCCATATAAAACCAAAACAAAACTCACTGCCATTGAGTCGATTCCAACTCATAGGGACGCCCTTTGGGTCTCCGAGGTGGCAAATCTTTGCAGAAATAGATTGCCCAGTCTTCCTTCTGTGGAGTGGTTGGTGGGCTTGAACTGCCAGCCTTCTAGTTAGTGGTCAAATGCCTTAGGTGCTCTGCCACCAGAGCTCCTTGCTACTTTTTCTGCATCAGAATTTAAATATGGAACATTTTTATTTTGACTGCAAATAATTTCATTTGAAAAGTCACAATATGGCAAATATTTTTAGAAATGTAACCTATAATGCACTCCCCAGCCCAGGACATTTGGCAATGTCTGGAGAAATTTTAGTTACTACAGCTAGGGGGAGAGTTGCTACTGGCATCTAGTGGGTAGAGGCTAGAGATGCTGCTCAACTTTCTCTAATGCACAAGACAGACCTCACAACAACAACAAATGATCTGGTCCAACATTTCAATAGTGTAGAGACTGAGAAGCTCTTCTATAATGGAATATTCCTCTTCCCCTGTAAATGTCCTAAGGTTTTTAGTTTTCACACAGACCTGAAAACTATCATTATAGTTCACTTTCAGTTGATCAGGTGTTCCAAGTTTAGGAACTCTGGTGGTATAGTGCCTAAGGCATTTGACTCCTAACCAGAAGGCTAGCAGTTCAAACCCACCAGGCACTCCTAGGAAGGAAGATTGGGCAATCTACCTGCATAGTGATACTGCCTCAGAAACTCAAGAAGGGGTTGCTATGAGTCAGATCTGACTCCATGGCAGTGAGTTCCAAGCTTAAGGCAGCTTAATTCAGATTGAGAATCAATTGTGGCCCAAGTTAGAGAGCTATTATTCCTATGTCCTGTTTATAAGGGCTTCCTGACCAACTCTTTCAGGAATTACAAAGTGCCCTCATTAGTTCTTTCCATTAGATCCTGGGAAGTGTCTTGCTAAAATTTCTCATGCCCAGACAGTAATAGTATGAAAGTTGAAGCTGGGTTTACTCACACATTATCAAAAAGCAAATGTGAATTTAGAATCGAAATTTTCCATAACACAATTTTTATTTATCCTGTTGAATAAAAAACAAGTTTAGTAAAATAAGAACTTTTAAGAAGCTTCCTTATAACCTTACCCTTTTTGACACCCCTGAACAATTCAAAATACAGGTTTTGTTCACAAAACGGGAAAGACACAAGTATAAACCAATCTAAATACTGGCATAATTAACTACCACAATCAGGCTTCCCCTTCCTCCTTATAAACTAACTCCATACTAGTTATCATATTTCTTCAAAAATTGGGCTTTTAAAACAGAAAAAAAGGTACATCATTATTAAGGAAGTAATAATTTATTCCAGTGTCAAACCACAACAAAAAATCCACTTCCGCTGAATCAATTACAATTCATCAAAACGCGCATTAGGTTTCCAAGGCTGTAAAACTTTACTGAAGGAGCTTTGGTAGCAAAGTACCTAAGGCACTTGACTGCTAACCAGAAGGCTGGCAGTTTCAAACCCACCAGCTGCTCCTCGGAAGGAAGATGGGGCAATCTACTTCCGTAGTGATACTGCCTCAGAAACCCAAGGAGAGGCCACTATGAGTCTGGTCCGACTTGATGACACATAACAACAACAACAAATCTTTACTGAAGTAGATTGTCTCATCTTGCTCCCTGAGAGCAGCTGGTGGGTTTGAACTTCAGACCTTCTGGTTAGCAGCCAAATGCCTTACCCTCTATACCACCAAAGCTCATTTTTCCCAATGTTAGTTCACAGAAATTCAGACCAAGGAAGTATCCACTAAAACTATTTCAATACTTACCATCTAAAAAGTTCAAAACAATGTTGTTACCTATTCTTGAAACTTAAAAAAAAAAAAAAATCTACTAAGGAACTATGAACTATTTGAACTAGGAGGTTGTCTCTCTTTCATGGTTTGTTGTTGTTTGTTCTTTGTTTTTCTCAGAAGGAGCCAAGCCTGCCAGGATTTGAGTCTCTGCTTGGCGAAAATCTAGGATTTCAAAAGCAAATATAGAAAACCTGGTAGAATGTTTCCAGCTATATGCTTTCAGAAAGAGTGAGGGGAAAAGAAAGTCCACAAACCTTTTAAAAATAATTTTTCTCTCTTGTCTTTAGGACCACAGAAGTACATCTTGTAAGAGAAGCTGCCCGGCTTGACATTCTTGCACTCACTTTAATAAAGACTAGTGACGTACATGTAAATTGCTCCCACTGTCCATGCATCTCTAAATTAGGTTTAGTTATTGCTTCCCTTGGATAGGTTTTCTAAGGGTTAAGTGCTTTACAAGCAGTGGATGGAAGTTGAAATAAAAACTAGAAATAAGGAAAATAAACTCTTTGACTTTAAATAAAAGTGCTTCCAGTTTCCGTTTACAAGCCTGAAGGGTTGCTGCACATACTAAAACTGCTGCATAACTCCAATCCTGGTCACAGAAATCCGCATCCCTTCCCTCCCCCCATGGCTACTGAAAATGTCAGATCTTGGAGAAACAGCAGTTAGGAAAGAATGTTTCTCCTAGCTTGTACTAGAAAATGCTGGTACACTATCCCTGCATAAAAAAAGCACTAAACTGAGTCACAATGCCGGAAATTGTGCTCTCCTCTTCTCTTCAATGAGATCTAGATTATTTCTAGTGAAAATACTAAATAATTCTGCATACTTTTGCCCGTGTACGTGACATGTCAATTCTTTTAATCCCCCGTTTGCCCTAGATAACTTTAAGCTTTATCAGTGTGCCACGCGAGAAAGAAAAAACGCAGTTAACAAGATGACAGTGTTATCTAGGTATTTGGCATCAATATTAGCGAGAGTCTGTCATTTGACAATTACTTCTCTAGCATACCAGACGGTAAAGAAAATGTTTTCATTCATCCGCAAATGACTAACATTTTATTGATGTTTCAAAACGCGATTGAATACTATTGCACTCTCAATTTCCGTTTTTGAGAGTTAATCCTGAATACTAATAATATTAGTAACTCCTGCAGCAAGCGTCTTGGTTAATTGCTGAGTCTCGGAGTGTTAGTTCAGCGGGGAGGTGTTTCGGGTTAGGGGCTCTTCGATCAATCATTCTGGGTGGTCATAGGTGATGGGAACTCTTCCCTTTCCACATACGCCCTCATGCAACGCGATAAAAATCACTGAGCACCGCTATGGCCAAGCAAAACGACTCCCTGCCTGCCTCGTAAAGAGCTCAGTCTGGGGAGGCAGCCGAATGCTGACCCCTGCAGAGATTACTGCCTTGCGCGCTTTGCCAATGGACCCTGCTAACGTTATGGAAAACGAGTTCAGTTTGTACGAGGTTTTGCTTTATTTATTTCCTCTGAGGGAAGAAGGTCTGGGGTCAGGCGAAGCAAATCTTCAAAGACTGCTAAAGTGGCATAAGGGTGGGGGAATGGAAAAAAAGGGAAGAGGGGCCTTATTTTTCAATTACACTTTCTTTCTCTCTTTCCCTCTGCTCCCCAAACTCTTCACTGAACAGGATTGATTGGCTTAACTGTTATCGACTCCAGCTCGGTTTTCGCATTGATCGGCAAATGGCCTGGAATAGCTAAGGGATCTCAAATCTAGAAATGAGTTCAAGACGGAAAGAAGAAAAAAGGAATAGGGGGCAGCCTCATGCCCAGCACCCCACTCCACGTCAGAGCAGCGACTCACAGATGCCCCGCGAGTGGCAAGGGGGTTGCGGCGTGGAAAGCTGGAGTTACTGCTCTGCGCAGCGGGAAAGGAAGCCTGCCAACCGGGTTTTGAGGTTGTTGAAAATACAATGCTGTAACTCATTAAATCCAGTAACTCTGCCCATCTTTACTTGGGGAGCGCTGATCATTCCAAATGATAGGCTCAAAGGGGTTAAACTGCCTCTTGCATAACAGTACTGCCGGGCTTCACACAATTAAAACATTTGATTGCAGCCTCTTCCCGATTCGGCTTCCCTGCAAGACACGCCCCGTCCCTCC
>NW_006921800.1:6000090-6005008 GCF_000298275.1 Orycteropus afer afer | reverse complement strand
AAAAAACTAACTCAAAATGAATCGTAGATTTAAATGAAAAACTACAAAACATTAAAAAAATAAGAAAGATTATTTGAGCATCAGTGTTTGGTGAAATGTTCTTAGATATAATACCAAAAGTGCAATCTATAAAAGGAAAAAAAAAAAAAAAAAGATACATTGAACTTTAATAAAATAAAAATGTGTTCTACGAAAGACCTTGTTAAGATGAAAACAAAACCTATGTTGTCGTTGTTATGTGCCATCCAATTGGACCCAACTCATAGCGACCCCTCCTTGGGTTTCCAAGGCAAGTATATCCACAGAAGTAGATTGCCCAACTTTCCTTCAGAGGAGTGGCTGGTGGGGTTGAACTGCTACCCTTCTGGTTAAGAAAATATTTACAAACCACATATCTGAAAAAGGATTCATATCTAGAATACATAAAGAACTTTAAAACTTCAACATTAAGGTAAACAATCTAATTAGAAAATGAGCAAAAAGCACGAAGAAACATTTTATGAAAGAGAATACATGAGTGGCAGGAGAGCATATGAAAAGACATTCAACATCACTAGACATTAGAGAAATACAAATTAAAGTATCACCAAAAGCCAGGTAGATGGATAGACATACATATAGACAGAAAGATAAATAAACCATCAAGTCAACTCTGAATCATGGTCACCTACGTACAATAGAATGAAACACTGCCAGGTCCTACATTATCATCATGATAGTGGGCATAGTCAAGTCTATTGTTGTACACTATACTATAATACTCACTGTCATCAAGTCATTTCCAATCCATAGTGACCTCTCCTTGGGTTTCTGAGGTGGTATCTCTGCAGAAGTAGATTGCCCAATTTTCCTTCCGAGAAGTGGCAGGGGGTTTGAACCGCCAGCCTTCTGGTTAGCAGTCAAGTGCCTTAAGCACTGTGCCACAAAAATGAAGAAGGGACAACAGCCTCCCAACAGCACAGAAGAATGCTAAAATATAATTATCAGCAAAAGAAATTAAACACAAAAATTACTGTATAATTACATATTGTATGATGTGATGTAGCTTGCATAAATGCAAGCTATTGTTTTAGAGAAGTGCAAAAATATAGCATATAAACAAAAATGAAGAAATGATGAACAGGAAATAATGATAATGGTAACTTTTAGGGAAGAAATTGGAAGTTATGATTATAAAAGAGCTTGCAGGAGGCTTTTGGGATGCTGGTGAAATTGTTTCTTGATCTGAGTGGGATTAAACAGGTGTTGACTTTAAAATAATAATCCACCAAGCTGTATATTGCTATTTTATGCATATTTCTGAAAGTTTAATGTCAAATGTGTGTTGTAATTCATAACAAAAACCAAATATCATGAATAAGGGTAATTATTATAAAATTTGGAAATCTTTATCTTATTCCACTTCAAACCTGGTTAATTTTCTCTAATCTTAATGAAATATAATGAGCTATTTCTTTATGGATATCAAAACTTACTACAAGAACAATAAAAACTTCAGTAGTTACTATAAATGGTCTTGGAAAGAAACAGCAATCGCTATTTTCTTTCTGCTTATATCATGTTTTAAAAGGCATGGTTTCACACTCCTGTGTTATGAAAGCTATGCAAGTAATAAAAATCCATCCACATTTTTGTTGTTACATGCCTTCTAATCGGCTCTTACTCATAGTAATTCTATGTACAACAGCATGAAATACTGCCCAGTCCTGCGCCAGCTTCAAAATCCTTGTTGGGCTTCAGCCCATCTCTACAGCCTCTGTGTCAATCCATCTCATTGAGAGTCTTCTCCTTTTTTGCTGACTCTCTACTTTACCAAGCATGAAATCCTTCTCCAGGTACTGATCCTTTCTGACAACATGACCAAAGTAAGTGAGATGAAATTTGGCCATTCTTGTTGCTAAGGAGTGTTCCTACTGTACTTCTTCCAGGACATATTTGCTCATTCTTCTGGCAGTCCATGTTATATTCAGCATTCTTTGCCAATATTCCAATTCAAAGGCATCAACTCTTCCTCAGTCTTCCTTATTCATTATCCAGCTTTCACAGGCATAGGAGGCAATTGGAAATACCATAGCTTGGCTTAGTCTTCAGAGTGACATCTTTGCTCTTTAACACTTTAAAGTAGTCTTTTGCAGCCAATTTGCCCAGTGCAATACAACCTCTGAATTCTTGACTGCGGCTTCCCTGGCTGTTGATTGTAGATCCAAATAAAATGAAATTCCTGACAACTTCAATCTTTTCTCCATCTATTGTGATGTTGCTTATTGGTCCAGTTGTGAGGATTTTTGTTTTATGTTGAGATGTAGTCCATACTGGAGGCTGGTTTCTTTAAACTTCATCAGTAAGTGGTTCAAGCCATCTTCTCTTTAAGCAAGCAAGGTTGTATCATCTGGATATCATAGGTTGTTAATCACTCTTTCTCCAGTCCTGATGCTAATTCTACTTCATATTGTCCAGCTTCTTGGATTCTTTGCTCGGCATACAGATTGAATAAGTATGGTGAGGATACAACCCTGATGCACACCCTTGCTTTTAAACCATGCAGTATCCCCTTGTTCTGTTAGAACAAATGCCTCTTTTTCTATCTGCAGTTTCCTCATGAGCACAATTAAATGTTCTGGAATTCCAATTCTTTGAAATGTTATCCATATTTTGTTATGATCCACACATTCTAATGCCTTTGCATAGTCAATAAAACACAGGTAAACATCTTTCTGGTATTCTTTGCTTTCAGCAAGCTCCATCTGACATCAATACACTGCTGCAATCATTTTTGAATAATCGTCAATAAAATTTTACTAACATGTGATATTAATGATACTGTTAGATAATTCCTACATTTTATTGGATCACCTTTCTTTGGAATGGGCACAAATATGGATCGTGTCCAATCAGTTGGCCAGGGTTCTGTCTTCCAAATTTCGTGGGATAAATGAGCAAGCACCTCCAGCACTGCAACTGTTTGTAGAAATATCTCAATAGGCATTCCTTCAATGCCTGGGGTCTTGTTTTCCATTAGTTCCTACAGTGCAGCTTGGACTTCTTCCTTCAGTACCATTGGTTCTTGTTCATAAATTACCTCCTGAAATGGTGGAATGTTGTCTAAATCTTTTTTGTATAGTGACTGTGTGTATTCTTTCCATCTTCTTTTGATGCTTCCTGCATAGTGTAATATTTAAACCATAGAATCCTTCAAAATTGCAATATAAGGTTTGAATTTTTTCTTCTTTAGGTTAAGAAATATTGAACATGTTTTCTAACTCTAGGTTAGAATTCATTATAATACTTTGTCTTTTCAAGACACGCTTCGAGATCTTCTGTTTAACTCTTTTATTTCATCATTTCTTCCCTTTGCATTTTCCATTAAGCAGTAAGTTTCAGTGTCTTTTCTGACATCCATTTGGTCTTTTCTTCCTTTCCTGTCTTCTTAATGACTTTCAGTTTTCTTCATGTGCAATGTTTCTGACATTTTTCCACAACTCTCTGGGCCTTTGGGCACAGATGTTCAAGGAGTCAAATATATTCTTCAGATGTTCTCTAAATTTAGGTGGGATATAATCGAGATCATATTTGGGCTCTTGCAGACTTGTTTTAATTTTCTTCAGCTTCAATTTGAACTTGCATATGAGTAATTAATGGTCTGTTCTACCGTCAGCTCCTGGCTTTGTTTTGGTTGATGAGATTGAGCTTCTCCATTACCTCTTTTCACAGATGTAGTCAATGTGATTCCTATGTATTCCATCTGGCAAGGCCCACATTTATAGCCAAAATTTATGTTAAAAAGAAGTATTTGCAATGAATAAGTCATTGGTCTTGTAAAATTCTATCATGCAATCTTCAGTGTCATTTCTATCACCAAGGCCATATTTTCCAACTACATATACTTCTCTGTTTCCAACTTTTGCATTCCAATGACCAGTAATTATCAATACATCTTGATTGAATGTTTGGTCAATTTTAAACTGTAGAAGGTGGTAAAATCTTTACTTTCTTCAGCTTTGGCTTTAGTGGCTGTGTAAATTTGAATAACAGTACTATTAACTAGTCTTCTTTGTAGGTATTTGGATATTGTCCTATCACTGACAGCATTGTACTTCAGGATAGATCTTGAAATTTTCTTTCTTACGATGAATGTGACAACATTCCTGTTCAATATGTTCCTATCATAGTAGACCATATGTTTGGCTGATTCAAAATGGCAAATATCAGTCCATTTCAGCTCTCTAATTCTCAGGATATTAATCTTTATGCATTCCATTTCATTTTTGACATTTTCTAATTTTCCTAGATTCATTATTTGTACATTCCACTTTCTGATTAGTAATGGATGTTTCCAACTGGTTCTTCTTATTTTGATTTGTGTCATACTAGCAAATGAAGGTCCCAGAAGATTTACTCCATCCATGTCATTAAGATTGACTCAACTTTGAGGAGGCATTTCTTTTCAGTGCCTTCCAACCTGAGGGGCTCATCTTCTAGCACCATAGTAGACAATGTTTCCCTATTATTCATAAAGTTTTCCAGTAACATTTCATACAATGTTTCATTGCTACTCATAAAGTTTTCATTGGTCAATATTTTCAGAAGTTGGTGGTCCTATCCTTTATCCCAGCGTGTCCTAGGCTGGAATCTCTACTGAAACCTGTCCACCATAGGTAACTCTACTGGTATTTGAAATATTGATCGTATAGCCTCCAGCCTCAGAGCAATATACAAGCTAGCACAGTATGAAAAAGTGCCATCTACATTAAGAATGACAAATTCCACTCAACACAACCTTATAAGTTTACATAATATGGTGTCTTCCCTCTTTTTTATATAAATTGTGGCAAAAAAATTTAAAGGCATGGCAGAGTTTGAAAATACATAAGATAAACATCTTTGCAATCAGAATACAATTTTACATTCCTGATTGCCC
>NW_006921800.1:5991451-5992405 GCF_000298275.1 Orycteropus afer afer | reverse complement strand
CACCGGCGCGCGCACAGTCCACACTCAAACACTACACACACATACACATACTCACACACACACACTCCACACAGACCATATTACCACCACCACCACCCCTAACCTACTCAGTGCCAACGGCATGGACTGGGAGGGCGGGTGTCGTCCAATCCCGGCACCATACAAGTTGCTCTACCGCAAGGCCTTTCATCCTCTCTTGTCACTCCAAAATCGGTCCCCCTCATCTCTGCTTATACTCGAAAAGGGATACAGAGAAAACTTGTTGGCCGCTTGTCAACTGAAGCATGCCGGCCGCTGCGAGATAATAAATAAATAAAAACTCAGTCGCAGGCGTTGTGATGGCACCGACCACAACTTAGAGGACTTTAAACTTATGGTGCCTGGAGAGGTAAAACGCACCGGAAAGAAAAAGTGCCCTCTGCCCTCCTCACCCCATCCCTGACAGAGACTTTTCTAGCAAAGCATCACACTAGTGCACATGACCTAAAAGAAAGCGTTCAGTAAACGATGCATCTCTCTTTTCCCTTCGTTTGCATAATTGTGATATAGCTCCTTTGGATTTTTTTTTTTTTTTTTTTTTTTTTTCTCCCTCTTCACTCTCTGCTCCAGCCCTAGTCCCCGGGTGGGGTTGCTAAGGAAACGGCCGCTTGGCAACGCGCGCGAGCCCAGGGGTCGGCGGCCGCCGCTGCGCCCCGCGCTGCTTCGGCTGCTGTTGCTGCGATTGCAGCCGCCGCCGCCGCCGCCGCCGCTGTCGCTTGCCCAGCCTCCGCTGCCGTCGCCGCGCCTCCTCCCTCACTCGCCGGCGCGCTCGCCTCCTCGCTAGATGGTGTGCGAGCCGCCCAAGAATTAGACACACGCCGGACGCGGCCAAAAGCAACCAAGAGGAGGTGTAGTGTGGTGCCAGGGGGTGGGAGGGGAGGGAGGGAGGGAAAGTGAAGAGGAGGAGGAAGGGAG
>NW_006921800.1:5966257-5991351 GCF_000298275.1 Orycteropus afer afer | reverse complement strand
AAAAAAAAAAAAAAAATCCTGTGGCGCGCCGCCTGGTTCCCGGGAAGACTCGCCAGCACCAGGGGGTGGGGGAGTGCGAGCTGAAAGCTGCTGGAGAGTGAGCAGCCTTAGCAGGGATGGACATGATGCTGTTGGTGCAGGGTGCTTGTTGCTCGAACCAGTGGCTGGCGGCGGTGCTCCTCAGCCTGTGCTGCCTACTACCCTCCTGCCTCCCGGCTGGACAGAGTGTGGACTTCCCCTGGGCGGCGGTGGACAACATGATGGTCAGAAAAGGGGATACGGCTGTGCTTAGGTAGGAAAAACGGCGTGCTTTTCGTACTTGTCTCAGTCTATCTTTCTGTCTCTCTTTTCGCCTTCCTTGCCTTTTTAAACCGAGTTATAATGCTGGTGGTGATCACTATCAAAAGACCATATCTCAACAAATCCAGGTGCTGACTCTTCCCAGAACCCTGGCCCTTTTATGGTGGGGCAGGTAGCAAGCTGCACTCGTGATGCTAAAGCACTTTGCAGAACGCCAAGTAGCCCCGGGATGAGTGAAGTGTGAGGTTTAGGAGGAGGGGCAGGTGCCACTTTGAAACAATTCACAAGGTCTCTGTTTTACTGCCATGGGGTACTCTTGGAGAGTCTGACAAGTTTATCAGGTTTGTTTCTATTTTACACTAGCATAAGCGGTTTTTCCAAACTGCTCGCTCCCTGCTCCCATTTATTTTCCCTCTCTCTTCAACACTTAGACTCAATTTCTTCTTCTTCAGCGTTCTCTTTCCTCTAGCCTCCCTTCTTCCTTTTCTCCCTCATCTTTTTCTTCTTCCCCTATCTTCTCCATGTTATTCCCTTTTTCCCTCCATTGACTTTTTTAAAAAATTATTTTATATTTTCTCACTTCTCTCTCCCTCCCTTATTTTTTAAAAATGTCTCCTGATTTTCCTCACCCTTTTATCTTCACCACTCTAATTTCTGATCCTATTAACACCCTTTCCTCCAGTCTTCAATCTTTTCCTTTTTTCACAATCTCCATTTTTCTTCCTCATTAATTTCTCTGTTCTGTGTCTTGTCTTCTGCTTTTGACTCCCTTTCCATTATCTACCCCACTTCCCATCCCCCTTTCTCATCCCTGTCACATACACATATGCATGTTCCCTTTTCCCCCCTCTAGTACCATTTTCTCACTCTCACAAATCTCTTTTTCATAAACACACTCCCTCACATACTCTCTGTCTCACATCCTCACACACATTGGCACTTACATACTCAAACATCCACTTTCACATTAGATTCTCTTTCACCGTTTAAAAGGCACACACTCTTTCACTGTTCCACACTCTGTCACTTTCACACATGTGTATATATGCCCTCTCCCTCTTGATTCCTTCCCTTCCCACCTTCCTCACTCCTTCCATTTTCAGTTTTACTCCTTTTTATCACTCTCCTCTTTCCTTCTTTTCTCTAAGCTTAAGCACTGAAATGATTTGCCACTAATGAACAACCATAGCAACACCCTCATTTCAACCCCAAGCAACACTGCAGAGTGAGCTTCTGGAAACCTTTCAGAAAATATAAATTGATGATCAGCAATGCTTAGATCTAAACAAGACTAAATGCTCTTATTCCTTTATTTCTCATGACCCTCCCTTCTCTTCCTGACACCCCCACCTGACGCACACCTCATATCTCTTTGAAAGATCTCCTTTCTCTCCACTGGGTGGTAGTTGGCTTGTAAGTGTGGATTACACAAAATCAGTATACATAGCATGTCTAAAGTGAAAGAGAGTAGGATATGTTTCTGTTTGAATCATGCAACATATTTTAATTTTAATGATGTGGGTGTGGTATATGACTTACACCTTCTGATACACACTTATGAGTCTAAATTCATGTGGAATAATATATTTTCTGATATAAATGAATAGCACATGTTTTTATATCATGATGTTGTCTTTGCTATAAACGAAGAATGCCACTGAATGTATACAAAATAACCTAATTATTTTTAACCAAGTAAAATACTTTTTCATTGCTAGTAATAGTGGTGAACTCTTTGAAAAGCATAACCACAAAGGATGTAAATTAAACCCATATTTACATTTTTTGTATTAAGTTTGTTTTAGAAGTTTGAGCAGCAGTGATAAGGATGAAACATTATCTTCAGAGGCTTCAAACACCTATCATGACAGTAGCAATCTATATGTTCTTTAGCTGTATATTTGTAATGAGCGTTAACATTTTCAGCCTAAAGGGTTTTATAGAGTGCTTGCTTTTTGATGATATATTTTGACAGTTTGATTCTTAATGAACTATTTAGTAAATACTAAGCTTCATTAAAATAGCTAGACCCACCTTTTTCTTCTAGGAGATGTTTAGTTCACTCATTGCTTCCAGCAGTGAACCTTCTCTCTATAACATGCAGGAAGAATATCTTTCCAGTGTTGTTGGTTTGGTGCAGCCTTTGTTTACTTTATGTACACTGCATCTTATCCATTTATACATATGGATATGTGCTTGAGTTTTGTGATATTTTAGGGAAGTTTTGACTTTTAAACTATTAAAAGATAATAGAAACTCTTATCTCTTTTCAACTATGTTTCCAATCAATTACAGGTTTTTTTCTTTTTTTTAATTATTTATTTTTCATAAACAATTATTTCTTGTCATATAAAGCAAACATTTTATCTGCATTATTTTTAATGAAAGTAATTTCCATAAGGAATTTATACTTCTTCAAGGAGTGTCCTGTTTTCAAATTTTCCATAGATTTTAAACTAACTTAACATTTAGCTTATATATAAAAAATCACTAAGTTAATAAAAATGTTACAGCTGGTATTTACTGTGCTTATAGACTAATATGGACAGAGCTTAAAGACATAGTGTGTGAATCATATTCATAGAGTAAATATTTCTCATCAAAAGTAATGTCACAAAATTTTATTTTATGTTTTTGTTTTAGATACTCAGATTAACCTTTGAGGTTGTTCTCTAATTCATTGGAAAACAAAGAAAGACAATACTGTCCTTTAAACACATATCTCCTCCTATCAAAGTACATGAACCTTGTGATCAAGAGTTTACTGCATTACATGATATAATTTGTCAAGTTCTACAGCATAGTCTATTTCTTTTTAATGTAAATATTTTTCTAAGTATTTTTAATAAAAAGCAAATAGTGGCAACAACACTTATCAAGCAACTTTAAGTATTAAGGCATAAAAGTGCAAACATGCCATTCAGCAACTCTGTTGTTTGTGGTTGCATTTATGAAACAGAAGTTTAAATGTCAAGTGATATATTTTTAATTTCTAAAGTGCCAGAATGTCTGTGTTTGAGATAAGAATCAAGAAAAACACAACTTTCCTTAATTGAAGCTGTAATACCCAAGGGAAATCCTTTCTGACATCTACTAACTTCATCTATCATTTTGCAAATCATCTCTGTTTTCCTTAAATGAAAGATGTATAATAAAATTTCATTTAATAACTTCAATATCTTTATCATTATAACCTTGCCTTTTAAGGTGAGTGAAGCAATATACTAAATGTCAAAATGTACCATACTTTTAATAATGTTATTCACTGTTCAAACTCTTAAGGATTCACTTAGTCTATTTGGACTTTATAAAGTATTTAATCATACATTTGATCATACACCTATTCAACATAGTGACATTTGATAGCTCCCTTACTTTAACTTTATTTATTTAGATTTAAATAAACACATGAATATCTAAAGTATGATATATATTTTTTGTAATTTGCTACATGTATCATTGTTTTCATTAACTTATTAAATATAGACTTTGATTGCTACTACGCTTAATGCCTTTTTTATAGAGCAATTAACTTTTTCCCCAGTCTTCAAATTGCATTTTGTAGTACACTGAAGATTTGAGTTAATATATTATAAAGTAGATGAGAACAAGAAATGCTAGAACCACACTGGTTGCTATTGCAAGTGTTCCTAGACCTGGAGAATTGAGGGTAATGTAACTCTATGCTGGATCAATGCATAAATTTCAGATTAAAAAATAAGCTTGCATTTTCTTCAATGTGAAAAAAAATGCTTATTATTACCTTCTTAACAAACACAGTTATGTAAATATGTCCAAAATATGTAATGTTCTTTGGAAACAATACTAGGAACATCCTCGTTTGTATATTCTGAGTGCTTGCACAATTTTTTTTTTAAACTTACCATTGTTAAGCCAATTCTTTCAGTCTATTTCTAATTCAGTTCTTCTCTACGAATTTGTGCATTATTAGCTGACTTCCTGATAATATGAATTCAAAATATCCCATTCTCTGCTTATAGTTCTTTAACCAATATGAGGAAGAGATTCTTTTTTAAAATGTGATGTCTTCTTTCACCTTAGCAAAATTGACCTCAACTCTTCCATTGTAATGCAACAAAACTGTATGGGCTCTTACAATATTGTAATAAGGAAGAAGACTTTTGATTAGAACAGAGGGGAAATTTCCATTGGAAATCACAAAAGTTTTCCAAGTAAATTTAGAAGTGAATATGGCAAGTATTTGTTTTTTCTCAACCTATTTGTCCAATATATTTCACCTTTTTGATGAGGCTACTTTGATAAATTAGTTTTCATTTGAAATGTATTCTATTATATACATTCAAGTAAATGATTAACATATTTATGTAGAATTACCAATAGCAGTAGAAATCAATTTTGCTGTACTTTTGGTTTATCATGGGAGAGTCTAGATATAGTTTGTGCAGGTATTCCGGCACATCGATGCATCATATGTTCCAAATGCACTGTAACTATATAGACAGACGTTTGTAGTATTTAAATGAATAGGTATTTAAAAAATTATGTGCTCATGAATGGTATCATTGAGTAATATTTTTAATATTCTGAAGGTGTTTTTATTCCTCTTAAAAAAAAGTAGGGGGTAGAGATTGATATACTGAGTCAATTTGGAAAAGTACATACCAGTATATGGAATAAAGTGCTGCATAATTACCCGTAGTGATTTACAGAACTATTGTATTAATATAATGTATTATTTAGTATTTTAACACACACCTATATATTACATTAGGAGCTCTGGTAGCATAGTGGCTAAGGCACTTGACTGCTGACCAGAAGGCTGGTGGTTCAAACCCACCAGCCACTCCTCAGAAGGAAGATGGGGCAATCTACTTCCGTAGTGATACTGCCTCGGAAACCCAAGAAGGGGTCACTATGAGTCGGGGCCGACTCGATGGCACATAACAACAACAACACAATATATTACATTAGGAGCTCTGGCATTTGACTAAGGCATTCGATTGCTAACGAGATGGCTGGTGGTTCAAACCTACCAGCCACTCTTGGGAAGGAAGATTGGGCAATCTGCTTTCATAGAGATATCTCCTCAGAAACCCAAGAATCGACTCGCCCGCAGTGAGTTTGGTTTGGTTTCATATATTACATTAATGAACAGCATCTCATTCATTCACTGCCATCAAGACTGTTCTGACTCTTCGTGACCCCTCCTTGGGTTTCTGAGCCAGTATCTCTACGGAAGTAGATTACCCAGTCTTCCTTTTGAGGATTGGCTGGTGGATTTGAAATTTATTTTTGCCCAATTTATTTAATTCAGAAATGGTAAGCCAATCGTGGCTGTATCAGTCTTCAAGCACATTCAAATCATCATCTGTGTCAATCCTGGGCCTGACTGAACAGATCCATTCTTCATACTTATGGTACTCTATGTCATTGAAGGACTATGGAAGAGCTAATACTTCAGTTTGCATTTCCCAGTCTTTTATGTCAGCTGTCTTCAGGCTGCAGTTTGCCAATGGGAGGTACTTTTGGTAGAAGGAAAAACCTAAGGAAGAGAGAGGCCAAAGTATTCCTCCACATCTTTTATTACTGTGGCACTGTTCAGCAGGGTCTTTGTTCCTATTTCCACTAGATAGCTGGGCCCTGGACTTCTGTTATTATCCCATCTCTTTGTCCAGACTAAGAGTGGTATTGGCTTCCTGCTGCTGCTGACCTCTGAACTATCTCACTGTGACCTGTTTGGTTTAACTATTCTTCATCCCCTGTATAATCAATTCCTAGCAATTAATTCCCTTTATTTTGAATATTCAGCATGGTTTATGTTTTCCTGGTGGAACACTGATTGATACGTGATAATAAAATAACAGTTGCAGTGATTTTCATTATAGTTGATTAACTACTTTTCCCATAGCATTATAATTGTTAAATACTAACACTGTAGATAATAATTGCTTAAGGACATAGGCATAACACCATTTTGGCATACTACAAAGAATACACTGGGGCTTTTTCTACATTTAGCTTATGGTAAGAAAAATTAATCAAAGTTATAAATATGGAATTAAATATACAATTGAATACATAATTTCAGTAGATAAAATACATAATGTTGCTATGGGTGGGAATATATAAATTGATGAATACATATTGACATGATTCAATAATATAGTGTCTTCTTTAGACTATATAAAAGAGAACTAGGGCTAGAATCTGCTTGTGAGTGTGTGATGAAAATACTGAGGCAATTCCTACAGTGCTGCTTATTGAAATCAATAGGTATTAAACATTTTTCTTGAATGTAGCTTAATACCTGAGGAGCTAATCAAAGTTTCTGGATTCTTATGAAGTATATAACCATAACAATGTTCATGATTCAAGTCTTTGGCCATTGTAGGAATTAGGCTCTGAGACCAATTGGATTCTATGATTAGAAATCAAATCCCTTCCTACCATATTCCTGTTTCAAAATGGCATAAATTAAAGTTATACACATCACATAACTTACATAGAAGAGCTAAGGGAAGCTTCAAAAGTGGAATGTTTTTTTTTCTTTTTTTTCCTACTCCCTCACTCTAAGCTGAGTCCTAGATGATAAATCCCCCTACCTTCCATAAACACTTTCTTAGAAAGACCCTTATGTAAGTGTCTGCTTAATTGTAAGCAAGTGCTCATCATCTAGTCCTACTTTTGTTATGTATCTGTACAATTTTGCATAAAAGAGGTTAGTTTGAAACCTCTTTAATGAAATGACGTGTTCAGGGATGCTCTGGAGAGAATTTCTAAATTGAAAGGAGAGTAAGTTCTCTAGGAGCTCTGGTGGCATAGTGCCAGAAGGCATTTGACTTCTAACCAGAAGCTGGAGTTTCAAACCCACCAGCCACTCCTCCAGCAATCTACTTCTGTAGTGATACCACCCCTGAAACCCAAGGAGGAGCCGCTATGAATCGGATCCAACTTGATGGTAGTGAGCTTGGCATGTTTTATTTCTAAGTTCTATAATGCTGTTATAACAGAAATATAACAAGTTGATGGCTTTCACAGACAGGAATTTATTCTTTTCCAGTTTAGGAGATTAAATGTCTAAATTCAGAGTACCAGCTCTATAGGTTGGGTGAAGACCCTCTACTTTGGGCTTCAGCTTTGCCTCTGTTCCAGGCCCACCGGAGCTAGATGCTTCTATTAACTCAGGCAGCTGATGGCTGCTTAGACTGACCAACCCAAGATCAGCAGGTTAAATGGCACAATCCCAAGATCAACAGAAAACACAGCAGGCCTCTGGTTCAAATGCAGGAACTAGAGATGAAGACTCAACCAAATGCAGTATCCAAATGTTCGGAAGAGCTGTAGACTTTTCCCAAAGTTTTTATCCTTATATACTGGAAGCAGGCCACACCCTGAAGTCAATTCCTCTTCAACTGATTAGGTACTCCCAGCACATTCGACAGGAGCTCTGGTGGCGTAGTACCTAAGACATTTGACCGTTAACCAGAAGGCTGGTGGTTCAATCCCACTACCCACTCCTCAGAAGGAAGGTTGAGCAATCTGCTTCTGTAGTGATACCGCCTCGGAAACCCAAGGAGGGGTCGCTATGAGTCAGATCTGACTTGACTGCAGGGAGATTTTTTTTTTTTTTGAGCACATTCCACGGTGTTGGTAGTTATAATCTCATCATGGAGAATCACTATATGCAGCTGCCGAACACACAAAACCACGGCCCAGCCAAGTTGAAACACAACCTTAACTACCACAGGAAGGAAGTTGAAATACTTAATCTCTGCCCTCCCAAAGGTTTGTTAATCCATTAAAGATTACCATTGACACTTTTTTACGGAAAAGAGAAAATATAATTCATTGCTCTATTTTTTTCCTGATAGCATCATTTTACCTGCCTTTTGGCTTGTATGTTGTTGCTGTTGTTATGTGCCGTGGAGTCGGACCTGACTCATAGTGACCCCTCCTTGGGTTTCTGAGGCAGTATCACTACGGAAGTAGATTGCCCCATCTTCCTTCCAAGGAGTGGCTGGTGGGTTTGAACCACCAGCCTTCTGGTTAGCAGTCAAGTGCCTTAGCCACTATGCTACCAAAGCTCCCTTGGCTTGTATAGAGGGAATTTAAAATTGTATCACATGCAGTTTTTTCACAGGTTTTTTGTGTTTCAAGCTCACCAGTGGAAACAAGAACTTCCATACTAATAAAAAGTGAAATCTATGCTTTTTCTACATAGGCATAATTATCGTCAAATTAGATTTTAATTACTCCACTGCTTACTTATTAGAGGGAAAAAATGTAGTATTACAAGATATTGAAGAAATAAATTATAATTTTTTTTAAGTTTTGTCAGAACACATTTTCTATTCATGCTGTATTAGTTTTAATTGGTAAAACATCTGAGTGTGTAAAGTCCACGAATTTTGTTTATTAGTATATCTGTAGGATTTTGCAGAGAGCCTGGCATATATCAGGCCAACATCCATTCATTTTTGAATTAATGAATGAAGGGAAGGATAAGTGAAGGAATAAATGCATTGTGTATTTTAGTAATTATCTCATATTTTAATCATTACAGTATCTTTAATACTCGGTAGAATCTGCAGGATGACAGTAATAAAGTACTTTTTATTGACTCTATATGTCAAAATTCTCTGCTTTAAATAATTCCTCCAGAAGTCTTAGAAGGGTGTCAAGACACATATGTGAAATAGTTCATTGTCTTTAATTGCAGAACAGTCTACTAGTGGATCTTAAAGAAATGTATTGAATACTAGAAGTTTTTTTTTTAAATAAAATATTAGACAATCTGAAGACAATTCTCATAATGAAGGTATGTATTTTTAATTAAAATTTCATTTTATGTGTATATTGTGAACCTATGTTAAGATTTTAGATTTCAATGTAATAAACTACACGGTGTGGCTTTTCTAGCCATAGTGTTTGTAACTCCCACTTTGCCATGAGCAACTGAGTAGCTGATTGTTAAAGTTATCCAACTGGTGTGTTTCTGTTGGAGAAGCGGGAACCAATCTTCTGGGAAGTTCACTCTCTCTCAGGTGTATAGAATTCTGATGTTGGAATTGGTTGGTTTTCCCACTCTGCCAGGCTCAAAGTGAGCCCTCTGAGAGGAAGAAGGAAGTTTCTCTGACTGCCAGCTGAGAGAGACGTGCTGCTAAAAGAGACGTGCTGCTGCTGGGGGAGATGCACTGCTGAGAGAGAGACAGGAGAGAGATGCACTGAGAGAGATGCGAGAGACACACACTGCTGAGAGAAAGAGATGTGCTACGGAGAGAGACTGACAGACACAGTCTGCTGAGAGAGACAGGTGGCTTAGAGAGCCTGAGTGTGTTCCTGAACTTTAATTGTAGCCTCTTGCTTCCCTAATAAACCCTATGTTGTTGTTGATGTTATGTGCCCTCAAGTGGGATCTGACTCATAGCAACCCCTCCTTGGGTTTCCAAGGTGATATCACTAGGGACGTAGATTGCCCAACCTTCCTTTCGAGGAGTGGCTGGTGGGTTTGAACAGCCAGCCTTCTGGTTAGCAGTCGAGTGCCTTAGGCCCTATGCTACCAGAGCTCCCCCAACACCGCATAATCTGTGAGTTCTGTGTGGCCACTGCAGCAAATTATTGAACCCAGCTGGGAGGTGGTGGGTGCCAGGAGATGAATGGTTGGTGTCAAGGTTAGTAAGAGTGCTGGAGGGTGGCAGCATGTCTAGCCTCATAAGAACAGACCTTGGGCTGCTGATAGTGATTCTGTTTTCCTCTTGTGGAGTTAGAGGAGGTCAGAAGAAGCCAACTCCTTGCCCCTTTTGCAGTTGGTACCAGGAGTGGGGTGGGATTTGTTGCAGTGGCTCCAGAATCATAGAAGCATGGCTCTTTGTTTAAAAAAAGAAAGAAAGAAAAGAAGAAGAAAGGGACCTGGGACGTGAAACTATGGATTCTTAGATGGTTACTTTGGATAGTGTTACCTATTAAAAGAGATAATTGATTCAGAGCCTAGGGCTTTTGGTTACACCTAGCCAAAGGCCCAAGGTCATATACATAGAATGGGAAGATAATGAAGGTGAAGAGATAAAACTGTAATGTCTTAAATAGGATCATGTGTTTTGGATTGTGTGTTTATCTGAATGTACTATGGATATTGAATGTTCTCTCACTTATTTGTAGGTTAGAAATGATTATAAGGTATGAATAACCATAAGTCTTCCTTCAGCCAGTACTTGATTGGATATGTTAAAAGGGGAAATAGAATTTGTCCAGAAGAAAGACAGCCCTTTGTTTCAAACCTTGTGTGTAGAGTATAGGTGGTTTAGGTAGAAACCTGAGTCCCACCCAGAACCTGCTGAGTGATAAAATTTGCATTTGAAAAGACCCACCTAGAACTAATGAGAGAACAGAAGATTTGCATTTGAAGAAAGGGCCTGAAGAGAAAAAAAAAAAAAAAAAAAGACTGTTTGGCTTTTTGAATTCCAAGCAAGCAGTTAGGCTTTCCCTGTATCCAGGCAAGAAAGCCTGGTTCATGAGAGAAACCCCTTCCAGGACTGGAAATTAAAGGAAGCTTGTGACCACCTGGGTCCACTTGAGTAGAAATGGGGAAAGTGCAGCAGTGAAGAAACAGGCCAAGTTTTATACTCTTTGACCTAGACCATGGAGGCTAGGGGTGAGAGGAAAGGCTGGCTAGTCTAAAGTGAAGGAGCTGTGTGGAAATAGTCCCTGAGGACTGAGGATGAAAGAGAAAAGGTGCTTGCTGGTCTGAAGTGAAGGGAAGAGTGTGACTCCCAAACTTGGCAGCTGGAACCCATGACCTAGCTGGGATGGCTAGGGCTGAGCTGACCAGAACCCAAGCAAAAGAAGAGGAAGATGTTTGACACTGAGCTAGTGTTAAGTTGCTGTGATTTGATGGCTTGCACTAGGCTGGACTTTGCTTGTTTGTGTATGCAGATGCCCAAAGTTTCCAAGCAGAACAGAAGATTGTTCAGTGAGAAAAGAACATACTTGTCTCTTCAGAGTACTGGTTTGATAAGGATGGTAAAATTAGAAATTGGCTATCTAAAGTGGGGGTAGATGAAAGCATGAAGTGGCTGGCTTACACACTGTCATGTGTGGGGTTATTCTCAAACTAATGATGAAGGGGATTTAATTTTAAGTATAAAAGAGATAATGGCTAGAAAACCAGGGGGTGTCCTGTGGTGTAGTAAATCATGATGTGGCTTTTCTAGCCATAGTGTTAATAACTTCCACTTTGACATAGTGGCTAAGGCCCTTGACTGCTGATCAGAAGGCTGACAATTCAAACCCACCGCCCTTGATTGCTGATCAGAAGGCTGACAATTCAAACCCACCAGCCACTCTTCGGAAGGAAGATGGGACAATCTATTTCTGTAGTGATACTGCCTCAGAAACCCAAGGAGGGGTTGCAATGAGTTGGATCTGACTCGATGGTACATAACAACACAACCACAGCTGATTGTTAAAGTTATCTAACTGGCGCATTTCTGTTGGAGCAGCAGGAAGCAATCTTCTCGGAAGTTCATTCTCTGTCAGGCGTGTAGAATTCTGATGTTGGTATTGGTTGGTTTTGCCACTCTGCCAAACTCATAGTGAGCCCTCCAAGAGGCAGAAGGGAGGCTCTCTGACTGCCAGCTGAGAGAGACATGCTACTGAAAGAGACATCGTGCTAGAGGAGACATGCTGCTGAGAGACAGATATGAGAGAGATATACTGCTGAGAGAGAAAGAGAAATATGCTACTGAGAAAGATAGCCTGCTGAGAGAGATGGCTTGCTGAGAGAGACGGCCTGCTGAGAGACTGAACATGTTCCTGAACTTGAATTGTAGCCTGTTGCTTCCTTAATAAACTCCATAATCTGTGAGTTCTCTGTGGCCACTGCCACAAATTATCGAACACAGCAGAGAGGTGGTGGGTGCCGCAGGAGGAACGGTTAGTGACAAGTTAGTAGGAGGGCCGGAGGGTGGCAGCATGTCTGGGCTTGTAAAAATAGGCCTTATGCTGCTGATGGTGATTCTGTCTTCCTCTTATGGAGTTAGAGGAGGTCAGAAGATGCTGCCACCTTGCCCCTTTAGCACAGATTTTTCCTTACTGTGGGTTGCAGCTGTGAAAATTTTGAAATTCAATGATATATTTGTTATAAAGCTTAGAAATGTGGTTTAATTTTCAGAGAATATAAGATTTTAAATTACATAGGAAGACTTTTGCCTTTTGCAGTTATAATCAGTATAATTATCAGAGAACAGGAACTGTTCAAAATGCCAACATGTCTGTTTTGACCTCCTAACTCTTTTTTTTTGTTGTTTCCACCTCAACTCATGAAGACTTCTCTTCCCTTCTCCTAAGGTTTCAATTAAACAAAATCAATAAAGATATAGAGTTAGAGAGAATTAGCTATTTGCCATGGATGAATAACTCTCAATTGTGAAAGCAGCTACATGCCCCAAACCAGAGCAGAATTTTTGTATCATTCCAACCATCTCCCAGAGGTAGGTCAACAGTACTTTATAAACCTCAGGGTATTGATACTAGCTGATAGAATTTTAATGTGGCCATATGGCTTTGATTTATAATGTTGAGGAGGTTATCTATTAGCATAGTGGTTTCTAAGCCATATCAAGTTCTGAATCCTGACAGAGGACCTTTGATGCTCTTAAGCATCTAGCCGGATTGGGAATTGATCTCTTAATCACTTCCTCTGAGAAAAGAAGACTAGAGGAAAGGAGGAATTTGGCAGTGTTGTCAGCATTAAATGATGATCTTTTGAGCAGAAGCCAATGCATTATTGTACTTTCCGAATAACGGGCAGTTTGCTCAGTTTAAACTAAAAAAGAAAAAAAAAACCTCATTGCTGTGGAGTCAGATCTGACTCATAGTGACTCCTCCTTGAGTTTTGGAGGCAGTATCACTATAGAAGTAGATTGCCCAACCTTCCTTCCCAAGAGTGGCTGGTGGATTTACACCACCAGCCTTCTGGTTAGCAGTCAAATGCCTTAGGCACTACACCACCAGAGCGCCTGCTCAGTTTAAGGAAGATATTTATAACCCTTTTCCATCTACAACTAAATTGTTCTTTATTGAATAATACAACATCTTCTACACATGGGTCTAGTGCCCATGCTTACACTACATGTTAGGCTTTCTTTAAAACTATAGCTGTTGCCTGAAAACATTAAAAATTTGGATGATTTATTGGGCCATGGGAAATGTGTGTTCTGGTATCTTCAGAAACCCCTTTCCTATCATGCAACTAAATTGAATTTAGAGATGTTAAGTGAACTAATGAGATATGTGAACGTATAAGCACTGTAGTTGGTTAGAAGGCAAGAGAGTATTGTTTGTATCATCTCTCCAACAACATTACATCCTATTACATACAGATATTAAATTAATAAATCAAAGGAACCACAGTCTTTTCCTAATCTTATTGATAAAATATTTCTTAGAATTTATTTAGGTATATTTGATTCCTAAGAAACCTTTTTTTTCACATTAATATCTTGGGTAATTGATCATATGAATATATAATGGGATTAAATATTATCTCTACTGCTTAACATAGACCTTGGCTTATAATTTGTTCTGAAAACCTAAATGTTGAGTGAAGGAATGGAAGATAGAGGGAAGCAGTGAGGAAAAATAGGAGAGAGTAAAATATGGTATATCAGTGACTTCTAATCAAATTATCTGAAGCTTTAAATCATTAAAACTCAAACTGACTGCCTTCCAGTAGATTCAGGCTCAAAGTGACCCCCATTGAATGTGCAAGGCTATAAATCTTTATGGAAGCAAATCATCTCATCTTTCTTCTGTAGAACAGCTGCTGGATTAGAACTGCTGACCTCTTAGTTAGCAGCCAAATGCTTTAACCACTACAGCACCCAAAGCTCCTTTAAATCACTGGGATGACTTACAATGAAGTCTATACTAAATGGTAGAACTACAATGAGAGGAAATACATTTTATTTCATATACTTCATTAAATAATCAGAAAAATCCTGAACCTATATGCTTCCCATGATGAAATAATGTACATTGTACAAATTGAATTTCTAAAATCATATTTTTAAATCTTTGAAGATATTCTGTTAGTAGCACTGTTCTTGCCATACTTGACACTATAGGATGTATTCTTCTTTTTCTAAATTTCAATGTAGTCGATTTATATTTCTTTTTTTTTTAAATCCCAATAATCTAGTCCTTCCTATTACCAACACAAGTCAATGTGACACAATTCCATTTTGTCTGGAGAAACCTGCCTAAAATTCTTAATCAGGAAGCTTATTCATTCTACCACATCCTTATAAAACCTAAGGAAGAGCAAATATTTTAGTTTCATAAAATCATAGGATTAAGCCTCTAGTGACTGGTAGTGACTCTGGAGACAGTGCTGTCTAAGCTTCAGATTCTTCACCTTTAAAATAGAAAAGCTAGAACTTTCCTCTAAGATTTCTGTGAGAATAAATATGATGATACATGTAGTGTTTCAGTCTAATGCCTTCCTGACACACAGTAAGGGATCAATAAATGCTGCATAGCATTGTTGTTATTTCTCAGGATCATTTTATTGAGTGCATGTTTTTCTTCCAAGTATTACCAAAAACAAACAAACTCCAGCTCATATCAACCACAACTGGGTTTCCAATGTGGAAAATCTTTACGGAAATAGATTGCCAAGTTTTCCTTCTGCAGAGCTGCTGGTGGATTTGAACCACCAACCTTCTGGTTAGCAGTTTAATGCTTAGGCATTGCACCACCAGACCTGCCTTTTTCCAAATACTAGGCCATCTATAATTATTTTATAAGACAGGTTGTAGCTCTAAAATTTGGCCTAAAACAGGGGTCAGAGGTTTTTGGTTTTATTGTATTCACTAAAGAAAGTAATATATAACTCTTTGAGCAACTATCCACTATTTTCTTTGAGCATACATCATTGATCAACTGTTTGCCCACACATCATTAATATGAAATGATAGATATGATGAGTTACTTTTGCTTATGCAGGGGACTTTATCTTCTATCTTGATTGTTTAATTTCATTGACTTTGGTCATGCGTTGAGATGCCCAGATGGGAGTGACCAGAGTTTCAGTCCCTGTTTCTCTACTTCCTGGCTGTGTGATCTTGAACAAATGCCTTACCCTATCTTAATCTCAATTTCCTTATTTATAGAACTGGAAAAGCAGTACCTCCCTAACAGAGCTAGGATTATACGAGATAATGCTAACACATTACCTCCTAGTACATAGTTAAATTTATAGCAGCTAATAATGTTATGCTGATTTCCTTTCATAATCTCAACCTGAAATTTACTAGCAATATTTACTTACTGAGATGGATATTTGTATGGATTTAAATTGCTCTGCTCTACCTATTATTTGTGAACCCTCTTTACAATATGCATTGAACATATATTTTGTATTTTAAAGATTCTATTTAAACTTTTAATGTAATTCAGCAGATATATTTGTATTTGTTGTTACTACTGAGCCCAATAAACAAATTACTCCAAATATGAACACTAAAAGAGGTTTTAGCTATTAAGGTACAGATCCAGAACATTCAACAGCACTGGAACCCCAAATGTGATGCTCAACACACTGATGGTGATTTGATTCACTCCTCGGAAGGAAGGTTGGGCAATCCTACTTCCGTAGTGATACTGCCTCAGAAACCCAAGGAGGGGTCACTATGAGTCGGGGCCGACTCGACGGCACATAACAACAACAACATCAGAAGTAAGGGATAACAGAAATTGTGTTGTCACAGGAACTGTCCAAATCATAGAGGAAAAATTATAAAGAGACAGAAGAGAAGACATAAGAGGGGTTAGAAAGTACAACATAATGTTAGTGAAGGAGCTGGAGGGTGAAGATTAACATTGATGACATAATTTGGAATGGAAAAAGTAGTAACTAGTGACAATATTGGAATAATTGATAGTATGGCTAGAATAAAATGAAAAGAGTTATCCAACTGTGAATTCTGGATGGGTTAGCAAATAATTATCCAAGAATAGATGTTCCTATATACATTTTAGTGGTTCACTGGAGCATCAGTTTGTTATGCTGAAAACGATATAATTCAGAAGCAGTTTCTATGGAATTTTCCCCGTACATTTCATTTTAACCATACATAGCATACTGAGTAGAAGCATGAAAGCTTGCTCTAGTTCTTTATATTTGCATATTTTCCAAATGCACAACAGAATGGTGCCTGTTCATTATATTGAAGAAGCCATCAACATAATGACTTAGAGTCAACTAACTTTCACTGAATACCTACTACATATGAGATACTTTCACAAAAATATGCAATAAAATATTGCTTTCCCAGTTTACTAGCAAGTAAATTCAGGCTTGGAAAATTAAAGTTAAGGTAATCTCTCCAAAGGGAACAGGAAGGAGTTGCTGAGCCAGAATTCAAATTTAGATCCCTTTATCACAAACCCAGCGCATTTGAAACTACACTAAGAAAATAATGAAATTATTGATACATGTATTGCTTCTTTAGATAGTCAACATTTTTTGAGTACTTACTGTATAAGTGTGCAATAATAAAAATCAAGACTGTGTTACGTATTTAAGGAAAAATGTAAAACTATTTTAAGTGATATTATGTGTTTAGAATATATTAGTCATATTTGTGTTCTGGATTGAAAATTCGTGAATTCTTAAAAGTATAGATATTTTGAGGAAAAAAAAACAAAAACAAAACAAACAAAAAACAAAACAAAAAAAAAAACACCTCTCATCCAAAATAAGCTCTTCCTTAATGATTACAAGCTACTGAGAAGATAAAAGAACAAGTAAATAGCTATTGAATATGTTTTATAGATAGGTGTTGAACCATTACATGTTGGATACCTTGTTGGATCTTTACAACAGCCTTCAACATTTCCACTTTACAGGTTGGAGAAACTGAAATTCATTACAGCCAAGAAATTTACTGAAGGTTACACAAGTAATTGACAGAACCAGGATTTGATCCTGGTGCTGTGTGTCCTCAAATCCATGCTCATTTTTCTTCAAATCCACAATATTTCCAGGAACTTTTTAGATACTGTTGTCCTTAAGAGAAAAGAGAAATAACAGTTGTTTGCTGTAATATTCCAAGTATCCAGTTGAATCATTTGAATGCCAATCCTTGTGTAACTATACACAGCTGAATCAATCTTCTTTATCCCTTTGAAAGGGTTAGGCAGCATGCATTGTTGAGACTGTTGTCTAAAGACAGATAGGAAAATAATAATAATAATAAAATTCAGGGACTGTAAAAGATACTTTCAATCCAATTTCACTAAACATGTCACTAATGGATTGCAGAATCTTATGTTTTATTGCAGTCAATGAGTAAAATCAAACACTGTGATTAGACATGTTGCCTTTTTATGCTAGCTGGTAGAAATGAATATATATAGCTTATAACTTTATTGAGTAAAAATTTGCTTTTATCTGATAGTATGCAATTTAAGAATTTTCCTTAATGTATTAACATACCCACCTTCTATAATCTTTATGTTGTACTGAAGAGGAGGGTAAAATAATGAATGTTCTCCTTCATGATTACTCTTTGTGTATAGAAATTTTTCCAAATATAAAGTCTTATTTTTGTCCCATATAATTCATGAACTTTTCCAAACTGATCCAGCTCAATTCAGTCTTCTCTTTCTCTGAATTCCTGTATATTTCCATTTCATAATATTTATTCTGTTGGTGTTATGTTCTGTTATGTTAAAACATATTATGCCATTTTGACTCTGCAAAAGAATATAACAGACATAGCCTTACACAAATGACATTGACTTATGTCTCAAATCCTAGAATATTTATTTATTTTTATCTTCCTTTCCTTTCTGCATTATGAGTTTGTTTTATATTTTTCTACTCCTTGAGTATTTTTCCATAAGGAATAGTTTTTTTCACATTCGTTCACCTATTCAACTATATTTGCTTACTGAGTACCTGTCATATCCTGAACACTTTCTATGAGTTTGAGATGCAGTAATGATAAAAGATGAGGTCCTTCTATTGTAGACATTACACTCTACTTCAACCTGTATTCTATAATAGTGTTATGTAGTGTAAAAAAAACTTCTATTTCAATCTTCATTTCACCAAAAATTAGCTGTTTTTAAGAAAAAGATTTTCTGAGACTCAGTTTTCTTGCCTGTCAGATGGAAATTATGATAATTACTTTTTATAACTCCAAACCACTATCTGTCAGTTTATCATATTGTGGTGGCTTGCATGTTGCTGTGATGCTGAAAGCTATGACACAGGTATTTCAAATGCCAACAGGGTCACCCATTGTGGACAAGTTTCAGTGGAGTTTCCAGAATAAGACAAGGAAATAGGACCTGGTGATCTAATTCTTTAAAAAATTGGTGAGTGAAAACCTTATAAAAAGCAACAGAACATTTTCTGATAAACTGTGGGAAGCTATGCCCTCAGTTTCAAAATATGACTGAGAAGAGCTGTCTCCACAAAATCGAGTTGACCTTAAAAACTTGGATGGAGTAAAGCTACCAGGAATTTCATTTGCTGATGTGGCACAACTTAAAATGTGAAGAAACAGCTGCAATCACTCATTAATAATTAGAATGTGTAATATATGAAGTATGAATCTAGGAAAATCAGAAGTCATTAAAAATGAAGTGGAATGCATCAAGGTTAATATCCTAGGCATTACTGAGCTGAAATGGACTGTTATTGTCCAGTTTGAATCAGACAATCATGTGGTATACTATGTTGGGAATGACAAATTGAACAGAAATGGCATTGCATTCATCACCCAAAAGAACATTTCAAGCTCTTCCCTGGAATACAAGGCTGTTAGTGATTGGATAATTTCCATATGATTACAGGGAAGACCAGTTAATAGGACTATATTCAGATTTACACACCAGCCACAAATGCCAGTGCAAATGAAGAAATTGAAAATATTTACCAATTTCTGCAGTCAGAAAGTGATTAAATGTGCAATCAAGATGTGTTTATAATTGCTGGTGATTGGGTTACAAAAGTTGGATGCAAAGAAGGATTGGTAGTTGGAAACTATGGCCTTGGTGGTGGAAATATTGCCAAAGATTTCATGTTAGAATTTTGCAAGACCAATGACTTCATTGCAAATAGCCTTTTATCAATGAAATAAACAGTGACTATACATGTGCATTTTGCTGAATGGAATACACAGGCATCAAATTGACTACATTTGTAGAAAGAGACCTTGAAGAAGATCAATATCATCAGTCAGAACAAGGCCAGGGTCTGACTGTGGAACATACCATCAGTTATTCATATGCTCAGAGTTGCAGGATGCAGGTAAGTGGAGGGAGACAAGGCCCCACCCCAAGAGGCAGGAAGTGGGAGAAGAGCCAGGACAAGACAGAGCCATGGGATCCAGTAAGGGGAGGGAGACAGGCTGCATCTCAAGGCCAGGAAGGGGGAAAGAGCCACAGGATCCAGGTAAGGGGAGGGAAGAGAGGGTTCAAACAGCTAAGGGATACAAACTTGTCTGTCCGTTTGTCATAATGTGGTGACTTGTGTGTTGCTGTGAGGCTTGAGGCTGTCCCACCAGTGTTTCAAACACCAGCAGGGTTGCACATGGTGCACAGGTTTCAACACAGCTTACAGACTGAGACAGGCTAGGAAGAAGGAAGAGGACATCCACTCCTCAAAAAGTGGCCAGAGAAAACCTTATGAATAGCAGAGAACCACTGTCTGATACATCACTGGGCAATCTTATGAGTAGTCCAGAAACATTGTCCAATACAGTGTAGGAAGACGAGCCCCTTATGTCGGAAGGCACTCAAAATATGACTGGGAAAGAGCTGCCTCCTCAGAGATAGAACTGAACTTAATGATACAGATAAAGTAAAGCTCTCGGCACCTCCATTTGCTGACATAGCACAACTCAAATTGAGGAGAAACAGCTGCAAACATCCATTAGTAATCAGAACCTGGAATGTATGGAGTATGAATCTAGGAAAATTGTAAGTTGTCAAAAAATGAAATGGAACACATAAAGATTGATATCCTAGGCATTAGTGAGCTGAAATGGATTGGTTTTGGCCATTTTCAATCAAACAACCATATGATCTACTATGCAGGAATGAAAATTTGAAGAGGAATGGCACGGCATTCATCATCGCAAAGGATGTTTCAAGATCTGTACTGAAGTACAGTGCTACAGGGATAGGATAATATCCATATGCCTGCAAGGAAAACCAGTTAATACTAATATTCAAATTTACTCACCAGCCACCAAAGCCAAAAATGAGGGAATTGAAGATTTTTATCAACTTCTGCAGTCTGAAATTGACCAAACATGCAATAAAATGTGCTAATTATCACTGGTGACTAGAATGCAAAAGTTGGAAACAGAAGAATGACCAGTAGTTGGAAAATTTGGCCTTGGTGACAGAATAACACTGGAGATCGCATGATATAATTTTGCAAGACCAACGACTTATTTGTTGCAAATACCTTTTTTCAATAACACAAATGGTAGCTATACATATGGACTTCACCAGGCAGAATACACAGGAATGAGATTGACTACATCTGTGGTAACGGGCTATGGAAAAGCTCAATATCTTCAGCCAAAACCAGGCCATGAGCTGATTGTGGAACAGACCATCAACTCTTTATCTGCAAGTTCAACTTGAAGTTGAAGACAGTTAAAATAAGTCCATGAGAGCCGAAATATTACTTTGAATATATCCCTCCTGAATTTAGAGACCATCTAAAGAATCGACTTGATACATTGAACAACAGTGACTGAATACCAGAAGTATTATGGGATGACATCAAGAACATCATCCATGAAGAAAGCAAGAGGTCATTAAAAAGACAAGAAAAAAAGGAGACCAAAATGGATGTCAGAAGAGACTCTGAAATTTGTCCTTCAGTGGAGAGTAGCTACAGCAAATGGAAGAAATGACAATATAAAAGAACTGAACCAAAGATTTCAAAGAGCAGCTTGAGCAGACAAAGCCAATTACTGTAATGAAATTTGCAAAGACTTGGAGTTAAAAAACAAAAAGGGAAGAACAGGCTCAGCATTTTTCAAGCTGAAAGAACTGAGGAAAAAATTTAAGCCTCAAGTTGCAATATTAAAAGACTCTATGGACAAAATATTGAATGATGGAGGGAACATCAAAAGAAGATGGAAGGCATACGCAGAGTCCCTGTACCAAAAGGCCTCGTCGATCTTTATCCATTTCAGGAGGTGGCATATCTCAAGAACCAATGATACTGAAGGAAGTCGAAGCTGCACTGAAGGAAGTGGTGAATAACAAGGCTCCAGGGATTGATGGAATACCCATTGAGACGTTTCAATAAACGAATGCCCTGCTGGATGCACTCACTCGGCTATATCAAGAGATTTGGAAGACAGCTACCTGGCCAACTGACTGGAAGAGATCCATATTTGTACCCATTCTAAAGAAAGGTGATCCCACTCAAAAAATAACTCACTACTGTCGAGTGAGATCTTGACAACTCCTCCTTGGATTTCTGAGGCAGTAGCACTACAGAAGGAAGGAGATTGCCCAACCTTCCCTCTGAGGGGTGGCTGGTGGGTTTGAACTGCTAGCCTTCTGGTTAGCAGTCAAATGCCTTAGGCACTACACTATCAGAGATCCCACAAAATGTGGAAATTATCAAACAATATCATTAATATCACATGCAAGTAAAATCTTAGTGAAGATAATTCAAAAACGGTTGCAGCAGTGTATTGACAGAAAACTTCCAGACATACAAGCTGGATTCAGAAGAGGACATGGAACAAGGGATATCATTGCTGATGCCAGATGGATCTTGGCTCAAAGCAAAGAATACCAAAAAGATGTTTACTTGTGTTTTATTGACTATGCAAAAGCATTTGATTGTGTGTATCATAACAAATTATGGGTAGCATTGATAAGAATGGGAATTCCAGAACACTTAATTGTGCTCATGAGGAACCTGTATATAAACCAGGATGCTGTCATTAAAACAGAACAAGGGGACACTGCATGGTTTAAAATCAAGAAGGGAGTGTGTCAGGGTTGTACCCTTTCAAAATTTTTAATTCAATCTCTATACTAAGCAAATAATATGAGAAGCTGGACTATATGAAGAAGAATGTGGCATCAGAATTGGAGGAAGAATCATTAACAACCTGTGATATGCTGACGACACAACTTTGCTTGCTGAAAGTGAGGATGACTTAAGGCACTTACTCATGAAGATTGAAGAATATAGTCTGCAGTATGAATTACATCTCAATATAAAGAAAACAAAAATCCTCACAACTAGAGCTATGTGTTAGATTGGGTTCTCCAGAGAAACACAAAAACCAGCAAAGTGTGTGTGTGTATATATATATATATATATATATATATATATATATATATAGAGAGAGAGAGAGAGAGAGAGAGAGAGAAATTTATCTTAGGCAAATGGCTCACAAGCGTATAGAAGCCTACAAGTCCAAGCCGACAAGTCCAAGTCTCTGGAGGAAACGCTTTAGCTTTCATAAGCACAGGGGGCTGAGAGATTCAAGGCTGGCAGGCAGTACACTGGTTGTTGACTCCAACAAAAGATGAATCCAAGATATCCAGGCTGAGCGGTGGACTGCTCACTCATGGAAGTCTGTAGTCCGCACACCAGGGTTCCAATCCCTCAAAGAATGTGTCTCTTCCCAGGATGTCCCTGGTTATCCTGGAAGCAGGCCACACCCCTAGGGAAACTCCCCTTGGGCAGACTGGCCACTCAAAACACAGTCATCTGATCCCATCATGGGAACAACCACACAGAATTGGGGTCCAGCCAAGTTGACACACAGCTCCAATCATCACAAGCTATAAGCAGCATCATGATGAATGGAGAAAAGATTGAAGTTGTCAAAGACTTCATATGGCTTGGTTCTACAATCTACCCTGATGGAAGCAGAAGTCAGGACATCAGATGATGTACTGCACTGGGAAAATTGGCTGCAAAGGACCTCTTTGAAGTATTGAAGAGCAGAGATTTCTCCTCGAGGACTAAGGTGCACTTGACACAAGCCATAGTATTTTCAATCACTTCATATGCATGTGAGAGCTGGAAAATGAATAAGGAAGACCAAAGAAAAGTTGTTGATTTTGAGGTGTGGTGCTGGTGAAGAATGCTGAAATTGCCCCATGGCTATTTTAGCCCCATGCTAAAAGATCTAACAAATTTGTCCTGGAGGAGGTGTAGCCAGAATTCCCCTTGGAAGCGAGAATGGCCAGACTTTGTCTCACCTACTTTGGTCATGTTTTCAGAAGGGAACATTCTCTGGAGAAGGATGTCATGTTTGGTAAGGTGGAAGGTCGAAGAAAGAGTGGAAGGCCCTCAATGAGATGGATTGATACAGTGACTGGGTGATGGGCTCAAGTATAGCAAGGATTATGGAGCTGGCGCAGGACCAGGAGGTGTTTTGTTCTCCTGGCATAGGGTCACTTGGGTTGGAGATGACTTGACAGCACCTACAACAACAACATCAAGTTGAAGGTGAAGCTGAAGAAAATTGAAATAAGTCCGTAAGAGCCAAAGTTCACCAAAAGTATATCCTGCATGAATTTAGAGACCATCTCAGGATTATTGACATTTTGAACAGTACTCACCTAAGGACAGACATGTTGTGGCATGACATCAAAGACCTGATAAATGAATAAAGTAATAGGTCATTAAAAAGACAAGAATGGAAGAAAAGACCAAAATGGATGTCAGAAGAGATTCTAACTCTTGCTCCTGCATGTAGACTAACTAAAACAAATGGAATACATGAAGAAGTAACAGTGCTGAATAGATCATTTCAAAAGAGTGGCTTGGTAAGACTAAGTATAATGCAGTGTGCAAAGATCTTGAGCTAGAATCCCAAAAAGGGAGGAACATCCTCAGCATTGCTCAAGCTGAAAAACCTGAAGAAAAAACTCAAGCTTTGATTTGCAATATCAAAAGATTCTATAGAAAAATATTGATGCAGGAAGCTTCAAAAGAAGAAGAAAAGAATATACACAGTACCTGTACCAAAAAGAAATGGTTGATGTTCAGCAATTTCAGAAGGTACCATGTGATCAAGAATTGATGGTATTGAAAGAAGTCCAAGCTTCATTGAATGCATTTGTGAAAAACAAGGCTCCAGGAATGGAAGGACTACCAATTGAGATGTTTTAGCATTTTGATGCAGCCCTGGAAGCATTCACTCATTTATGCCACAAAATTTGGAAAACAGCTTCCTAGCTAACTGACTTTAAGTGATCTATATTTGTGAACATACTAAGCAGAATGTGGAAATTATCAAACAATACCATTAATATCACAGGCAGGTAAAATTTTGCTGAAAATAATTCAAAAACAGTTGCAGCAATACATGATGGATAGGGAACTGCCAGAGATTCACGCCAGAAGCATAAGAGGATATGGAATGAAGGATATCATTGCTGATCTCAGATGGATCTTTGCTGAAAAGAGAGAATACAAGAAAGCTGTTTACCTGTGTTTTATTGACTATGCAAAGGTATTTGACAGTGTGGATCATAACAAATTATGGATACCATTACAAATAATGGTAACTCTGGAATACTTAATTGTACTTACACACAACCTGAATATAAACCTAACAACAGTCATTTAGATAGAACAAGGGGATTTATGGATTGAAACCAGGAAAAGTGTGCATCAGGGTTGTATCTTTTCACCAGCCTCTTCAGTCTGTATGCTGAGCAAATTACCTGAGAAGCTAGACTATCTGAACAAGAATGAAACATCAAGATTGGAGGAAGACTAATTAACAACATACATA
>NW_006921800.1:5962528-5965122 GCF_000298275.1 Orycteropus afer afer | reverse complement strand
AGCCACTCCTCAGAAGGAAGGTTGGGCAATCCTACTTCTGTAGTGATACTGCCTCGGAAACCCAAGGAGGGGTCGCTATGAGTCGGGGCCGATTCGATGGCAAATAACAACAACAACAGGACAGAGTAGAAGTGCCCTATAAGATTTTTAATACTTTAATCTTTAAGGAAGCTGGTTGACACATCTTTGTTCCACATAGCTGCTGGTATTTTTCCACTGCCAACCTTCTGGCTAGCAACTGAGCACTTTAACCACTGTACTATCAGGGATCCATTTTCCTTACTGTTTGTGTTGTGAATATTACTAGTAACATGTTCTGGGCATAAATTTCAGCTATAGGAAGAGGAAGGGAGCAAACAATGAAAACTGGCATCGAATGAGCACACTCATTGGTACTCATTTTCCTTCTTTACTCCCTTCCACTTCCTGTAGGTATAATTTATGCCCAGGACTATCTAGTTAAAGAAATTTTTACATGTTACATTATACTTGGTGTATTTTATTTCTTAACAACTCTGAGCCTTAAGCATTTGTAATTCAAGGCAAATCTCTAATTCTTTAATGAATAAAGATAATCTGAAAGGAGATGACCATTTTATTAATCTTGTTTCTAATTCTCTGACTCTTTTTTGTTGTTCTGTTTTGTTTTATTTTTGTTTGAGATGCTTTTCCTTCTTGTTCTCTTCTCTTTAATTCTTTCATATGAAAATTTTTTCCTAAATTTATTGTCATATTCTGGATGTCTGTGAAGAATGATGTATTTTCTTCCTCACAATGTCCATGGTTAGTATTAAGGCCTTTTTTTTTTTTTTTTTTTTTTTTTGCCATCATTATACATTTCTTCAACAATCTTGCACTTTTCCCAAAATACTTTTGTTTTAATTTTTTTTTTTGGCTGGTAAGGCAATATTTCTAAAGAACATGTCATAAACGCTACCTCCATTTGACCAACACTTCAAACGATATTTCAAATTTTTCTGCAAACAAGTCTTCATTGAAATAAAACTTCCACTTTTGCCACTTTGTATCCAGAATTATTTTTACCCTAACTCCCAATGGAATAGGTGATTCTACTCTCTAATCTTAATGATTGGAGAGTTGATTTTCTGACTTTTCCTTGAGCATTCTGAAAGTTCTGTTCATGTTTGATGCACATAATCAGTTGGTTTCTAGCAGATAATATTTAGACTTCTCTATATCACCTAGATTCAGGTAGCATACAATGTGTATAATGTTTATATAGTGAAGACACAACATATAAACTCTTGCTAACTTTCTCTCATTATTCATGTTAAAATTCTCATTCACCTTTCTTCTGTACAAGAATATTGTGCTGCTTCAAATGCTCCGAAAACCCTTCAATATTTTCCTCATTTCCTTACTTCGAGATGCTTATACAAGCATTTTGAGGCTGGACAACGAAGAAATTGTGGCTTATTTCTTTAGTTTATTAAAATATATCATTAAAGTGACTTGAAATTCTTAAGATTGGTTTCCTCACTGTAAAATATATTATTGCTAATACTTGATTTTTGATGGAACCTTCTAATTGCTGTCAAGTTAATTCTGACACATGGCAACTCCATGTGTTGCAGAGTAGAACTGTGATATGCATATACATCTACATAGATACATATACCACAAACATATGTGAGTATATAGATATATTCAAATTTATTTATATATTTATATAAAGTTCACAAATTTATTTACCTTGCATCTTTGAAGTTCAAAATTTACCTTGCATTATGTGCAGATTTAACAAAATATGTTTGGTGAAAATAAGCATTTATTTCCTTGCATCTTAGTTACTTATATATATTATTACCTTATATTATACATATATATTATACTTTAATATAATTATAATATTACATATAATATATTATAAAGATTTTTAAAGTTAACCTCGTGAATACAGAATTTTTGCCTTAATTGTCTTTGTATACTCAAGGCCTGATACTTAGAAAAATATTTGCCGAAATGAGTAAATTAATGTACAAAAAGCCCCTAGTTTCTCTTCCTGGTGTCCTTTGTGTATTTAGTTTGAGAATACAGCTATTTATGAGGTAAGATACGCATTTTTAATTTGTTAATGTATTTTAGTTTGATATCAGTTAATATATTTTACACAGATCTCATTTGAAATATATAGTATGGTGAATGCATGTCTCAATCTCTATTTGTTAGTGTTCATTTTAGTGTTACATCAGTTACACACAAGGTGGTTCTGAAGTCAGGAAACATGTTTTCCTGATAAGTATCACTGCTTTACTCCCAGAAAATGTTCGTATCAATAACATTATGCTGAAACAACAACATGGATGGGAAGTTTTTTCACCAAAGAGCATCTCAGAAATTAAGCAGTGTATTATATTTTCACATGTACTGCTATCTAAAGGTTTGTTTGGTTGATATTTCATTAAATAAAATCACTTAACTCTAGAGTGAATGGTGTTGTAGCATTCCACCTCCCTAATATTTTATGGAAGCTATACTTGTACAGTGGTTTAAAGCATTTGTTGAAACCAAAATTTCAGTGGTTCAAACCCACCAGTTGCTCCATGGGAGAAAGATGAAGCGGTCTGCTTCTA
>NW_006921800.1:5960169-5961732 GCF_000298275.1 Orycteropus afer afer | reverse complement strand
TTGAACTGCCAGCCTTCTAGTTAGCAGTCAAATGCCTTAGGCACTATGCTACCAGAGCTCCCTGGATTGGTACTGTGGGTGAAATAATGGGCTCAAACTTAACAAGGATTGTGAGGATGGCTCAGAACTTGGCAGGGTTTCCTTCTGTTGTGTATCAGGTCTCTGTGGGTCAGAACAAATTGGACAGCACCTAATAACAACAGTAATATTTTAAGCAAAGACATAATAGGCTATCACAAGTGAGGAGGAAAAAAATAAGTTCCTATCTGAGAAGCCCAATCAAATAAATTGGCAGAATTTGAGAATTGTGACGAATAATGTGTCATGGCAATGATTATAATGCCTATGACTTTTACATCCTAATAAGAAAATTATTTTTAAGATAATAAATTAGGGAGGCAGCTTATAGAATGTTTTCCATTTCCTTTGCATGTGTTCAAGTTCCTAGTAATTATACTTGATATTGTATGCCTTAGGAATTTAAGAATGAAAGAGTCTTTCCTTCTGTTGTAGAGATAAAGAACTTCTGATTCTCTGAGGCTTGCAGGCACTCAGTGAAACATTCAATGAAGTTTATTGATTGATGGTATTACATTTCTTTGAAAGCTTGAACTGCTTTCAACCATATTTTTATTCCTTAGTAAATCAGACACATTTAGGGATTAAAAATTAATTTTTAATTTTCACATTAAATTTAGCATCTCAATCATTTTCCTTAGAGAGAAATACAAGAGGATATTTGATGTGGTGCAGCACCTAAGGCTTTTGACTGCTAACTGGAAGGTTGGTGGTTCAAACCCACTAGCTGCTCCAGGGGAAGAAGATGAGACAATGCACTTTGGTAAAGATTTACCACCTTGGAAACCTAATGGGGGTCGCTGTAAGTTGGAATTGACTTGATAGCAGTCAGTTTGGTTTGGTTTTTAAGAGTATATAGAAGTATTAAAAGTAATCAACTTTATTACTATAAAAATAAAGTAAAAGACTATCAAAAGCTATTTTCTTAAGAGTCAATTTATTATGTGCTTCAAAAGGTTTCATTTGGCATCAGCAAATAGGTTAGTGGTCAAAAGGCAAACAGCTGTCATCAGTCATGAATAATTAAAATAAAAAAATTGCCCATGAGTTTAATTAATTAGAGCCTAGACAAAAAATATTAAAAAAAAACCTGACATAAAATATACATAAATAACTGATAATTGTGTATTTATACAACTTTTGATTAATAAAGTGTTAAATCATATACAGTTATTGAAATATTTTATGTTGACATGACAATGGAGTAAATGCTTATAATTTACACCACACAGTAGTTTATAAAATAAGTTACTCATTTATTGCATTAACATATGTAATGTTAATTCAGAAAACTGTATACAATTACTTATAACTATGTTTTCCAACTATATGAGCCTTTGGTACATTCAAATATTTTTCTTTATGTTCAACAAGAGAGTTTCTTGAGAAATAATATTTTGACATTTTAAATGATACTTCATCACAGAGAGAAGTCTATTTATTTTATTACATTATTAAAAGTGATTTATCCATTTAAATATTATA
>NW_006921800.1:5945985-5960000 GCF_000298275.1 Orycteropus afer afer | reverse complement strand
AAAATATAGTTACTCAATTTTAATTATTATTTTTTCAAATAATATTTACATGGTAGGAAGGAAGGTTGGGCAATCTACTTCCGTAGTGATACTTCTATGGAAACCCAAGGAGAGGTTGCTATGAGTTGGGGCCGACTCGATAGCAAATAACAACAGCAACAGCAAGTTTATTTCTTATCCTTCTAAAGTGAATCTCACTGTGTGGAACTATATTCATCTTCTCTCAGGAAGATTTGTGTTAACATGGTCAAATATTTTATGTGCTTCTGCTTACAGTCTATTTTTTAACATATCCACAAGGATTTTTCAATTTCATTGTTTTTCTTTACTAAGTTTGTATTTCTGTTACCTATCAGAAAGGAACGTAATTGCTCAATCTGTGTGTAAATGTCAGCTTTGAATAATTTTGGCTTCCTTACAGTATGATTTAAAAAAAAAAAAAAAACAGAATCAAGTGTTGTGTTGCATTGAATTCCAGTTAGAATTTGTTTAAATTATTTTGTATAACTCAGTCAACTCCTTAAATAGTACACTTCACTGGGGAGAGTTAGTCAGTTTGAGGAGTATGGGAAAAAGGGACCCTGGAATAACATTATGTTTCATATCATCTCTAAAGTCATACTGCTTTGTGTTGTATCACAACTTTGCTACCTCTAAGTGTGACTTTTGACATACTGCTTAATCTCCTTGTGTCTCTATTCTAAATGGTGAAGTGGGTACGATAATTGTACATATTTTATAAAGTTGTTAGGATTTATTAAAAAAACTTGTGAATCACATACAATAGTGCCTGGCTCATTGTAAATGCTAAGTAAATGTTAGTAAATCATTACATGCAGATTCCTGAAATGCACCATAATTTAATGAGTGAAAAGAAAGTTCTTGTTAAAAAATATTGTTCAAACAAATTGGACTTAAAATTAAGAGTATCAAATCCAGGTGCTGAGGGAGATCTCAATGCTATATAAATTTGTGTTGGGAGAATTATGATTTCTTAAGACCTTAGATTTAAAAAACAGATCAGTCTAGACATTCACTCTTTAGCTGTTGTAGCATCAGACATTTCACTAAACTCTCAAAGCCACCATTTCATTATCTATAAAATGGGTATGAGTCCATACTTCTGTGGTTTGCTTTGAGGATCAAAAGAGGAAATTTATATAAAGCTCTTAGTGTAGTAATTAGTACATAGTAAGTGATTGATTGTTGTGAGTTGCTGTAGAATTGGCCCATGACTTACAGTGAGCACATTCTGATTTTCAAATGTAGATCTCCAGGCCTTTCTCCTAGTCTGTCTTGTCAGATACAGGGTGGCTATGAATGAGGTACTTCAGCCAGGAGTTGAATTTTGGTCTCCTACATGGGTGGTGAGCATTCTACACTGACCTACCACTGACGCCATAAGTGATTGATAGTTTGTTGTTATTATTTTAACTTTATATTATAGCTAGTCATTTTAGAAAATCATTTTAAATTGAGAAAAAGAAACAAATGTACAAATACAAAAATCATGTGGTAAAAATGCTAGGAACTAGTATTAAGAGCTGAGAGATAAGAACCATGAATACAGTGAGAGGAAAAAAAATACAAATTTGTCGTCATTTCAATTTTGTCTAAGACAGAACTACATACGAGAATAGTATTATTTGTACCTTATTGTTGTCTAAGAACATTTATTAGGCTTTCATATGTTCATATTCTTGTAAGGGCCCTTAAATGTACATGATACTTACCCTTTAGTTATAATGAGCTGCTTTTTCTCCGTATTTAAGCTCCTTTATTATGATAGTTCCATCTTGTTCCTGAAATAGAAAAAAAGAAAACAAAAAAATCTCTTGGTTTCAGGTGAGATAAAAATCTTCCTCTAATTTTGGAATGTAGCTTCCAAATATTAAGAAACACTGCCATGATTTAGTTGGTTGTACTGCGGTGGCTTACATGTTGCTATGATGCTGGTAGCTCTGACCAGGAGGGTCACCCATGGACGACAGGTTTCAGTGGTGCTTCCAGATTAAGACTGACTGGGAAGAAGGACCTAGCAATCCACTTCTCAAAAACTTAGTAAGTGAAAACCTTATAAATAGCAGCAGAGCATTGTCTGATACAGTGTTAGAAGATGAGCTTCTCGGGTTGTCTGGCACTCACAATGTGACGAGGGGAGAGATGCCTCCTTAAAATAGAGTCAACCTAAATGGTGCTCATGGAGTAAAACTTTCATGATCTTTATTTGCTGGGATTGCATAACTCAAAATGAGTGAGAAAAACATATGCAAACATCCATTAATAATCAGAATGTGGAATTGTACTAAGTATGAATCTAGGGAAATTGAAAGGTGTCATAAATAAAATGAAATGCATACAATCTATATCTTTGACATCAATGAACTGAAGTAGACTGATATTGGCCATTTTCAATTGGACAATTATGTAGTCTTCTATGCTGGGAATGTTAAAGAGGAATGGCATTGGTTTCACTGTCAAAAAGAACATTTCAAGATCTATCCTAAGGTACAGGGCTGTCAGTAATACAATAATATCCAGGTGCCTACAAAGATGACCTGTTTATATGACTTTTATTTAAATTTATGCACCAAACACAATGACAAAGATGAAGAAACTGAAGATTTTTACTATCTTATGCAGTCTAAAATTGATCAAACATGCAACCAAGATGCATTGATATTTACTGGTGATTGAAATGTGCAAGTTGGAAATGAAGAAGGATCAGTAGCTCGAAAATATGGTCTTGGTGATAGAAACAAGGCTGGAGATCACATGATAGAATTTTGGAAGACCAGCAACCTATTCATTGGAGATACCTTTTCCAACAATGCAAATGACAACTATACCTATGGACCTTGTGGTAGTTAAGGTTATGTGTCAGCTTGGCTGGGCCTGGTTTTGAGTTGCTGGGCAGCTGTATGTTGTTATTCACCATGGTGATATTGGTAGTCAGCTCTATGGTGGAATGTACTGGAATAGCTGAATAGCTGCCTTAGGGATGTGATCTGCTTCCAGTATATAAGGATAAGCTTTGGGAATGGTCTTCAGCTTTTTGGCATGCTTGGATCCTGCATGTAGCTGAGTCTTCATTTAGCAGCTTGCCATGTTTCCTGCGAATCTTGAGACTGTCTTTGGAGTTGAATTAGTGGCCTGCTGTGTTGTTTGGTAATATTGAGATTATGCCTTTATACTTGTTGGCCTTGGGCTTATCAGCCTCAGCTGCTGACAGCTGCCTGAGTGAAAAAAACTTCCAGCTTCAGTGGGCCAAGAGCAAGAGGCAGATCTGAAGTCCAAGGTCGAGGGGTTTTCACCCAGCCCCTAGAGCCTGGCACTTTGAACTCAGACTTGTAGCCTCCAAAACTGTAAGAAAATAAACTCCCATTTGTTAAAGCCATTCTGTTTGTGGTATTTTCTGTTAGAGCAGCATGAAGTAACCAAAACAGACCTTATTGAAATTATGTCAACATATATGGAAAGAGACAATGAAAAAACTCAATATCCTCAATGAGAACAAGGCGGGGATCTGATTGTGGAATAAACCATCAGTTGCTAATATGCAAGTTCAAGTTGAAGCTGAAGAAAATTAAAACAAGTTCACTAGATCCAAAGTACAACCTTAAGTATATCCCACCTGAATTTAGATGCTATCTCAAGAATAGATTTGATGCATTGAACAGTAATGACCTAAGAACAGATGAGTTGTGGAATAACATCAAGGACCTGATATATAAGGAAAACAAAGGTCATTAAAAAGGCAGGAAAATAAGACCAAAATGGATGTCAGAAGAGACTCTGACACTCGCTCTTGAATGTAGAATGGCTAAAGTAAATGGAAGAGTGTGGTAAAAAAAAAAAAAAAAAAAAAATGAAAATGAAAAAGTGAATGCAGTAAAAGATCTGAACAGAAAATTTCAAAGACCAGCTCAAGAACACAAAGTACAGTATTATAATGAAATGTACAAAGACCTGGAGCTAGACAATCAAAAGGGAAGAACATCCTTGGCATTTTTGAAGCTGAAAGAAATGAAGAAAAATTCAAGCCTTGAATTGCAATATCAAAGGATTCTATGAGGCAAATATTGAGTGATGCAGGAAGCATCAAAAGAAGATGGAAGAAATATATGGAATCACTGTACCAAAATAATTGGTTGATGTTCAGCAATTTTAGGAGGATATATATGACCAAGAACCTTTGGTAGTAAGGGAGGAATTCCAAGCTGCAGTGGAGTCATTGACAAAAAAGCAGGGCTTCAGGGATAATTGAATATCCATTGAAATGTTTCTACAAGTGGATACAATGCTGGAAGTGCTTGTTTGTCTATGCCAACAAATGTGTAAGACAGCTGCCTTGTCAAGCAACTGGAAGAGATCCTTATTTGTACCCAAAGAAAAGTGATCAAACACTATATAGAAATTATCGAACAATATCATTAATACCACATGTAAGTAAAATTTTACTGAAGATAATTCAAAAACGGTTGCAACAGTTCATGGACAGGGAACTACATAATTTCAAGCTGGATTCATAAGAGGATGTGGGACGAAGGATAATATTACTGATGTTAGCTGAATATTGGCTGAAAGGAAAGAATACCAGAAAGATGTTTACCTGTGTTTTATCGAGTATATGATGACATTTGACTCTGTGGATCATAATAAACTATGGATAACATTTTGAAGAACGGGAGTTCCAGGACACTTAATTTTGCTCATGTGGAATGTGTTTATAGATGAAGAGGCAGTGATTCAAACAGAACAAGGGGATTCTACGTGGTTGAAAGTCAGGAAAGGTCTGTTTCAGAGTTTTATCATTTCACCACACTTATTCATTCTGTATGCTGAGCGAATAATTCGAGGAGCTAGACCATGTTAAGAACACGGCATCAGGATTGGAGGAAGACTCATTAACAACCTATGACTTGCATTTGGCATAACCTTGCTTGCTGAAAGTGAAGAAGACTTGAAGCGCTTACTGATGAACTTACTGATGAACTACAGCCTTAAAAAAAAAAAAAAAAGAAGACTACAGCCTTCAGTATGGATTACACTTCAATGCAAAGAAAACAAAAGTCCTCATAACTGGACCAATAAGTAATGTTATGATAAATGGAGAGAAAATTGAAGTTGTCAAGGATTTCATTTTACTAGGATCCAGTATCGGTGCCCATGGAAGCAGCAGTCAGAAAATCAGAAGACATATTGCTTTGAGCAAATCTATTGCAGAAGACATTTTAAGGTGTTAAAGAGTCAAGATGTCACTTTGAAGACTAAAGTGTGCCAGACTGAAGCCATGGTGTTTTCAGTATCCACATATCCATGGGAGAACTGGACAGTGAAAAAGGAAGACCTCAGAAGGACTGAGCGTTTGAATTGTGTTGGTGAAGAATACTGAATGTACCATGGACTCTTAGGAGAATGAACAGATCAGTCTTGGAGGAAGTATGGCCATAATGCTCCTCAGAAGCAAAAATGGAAAGCCATTACCTCTCATACTTTGGATGCATTATTAAGAGGGACCAGTCCCTGGAGAAGTACATCAGGCTTGGTAAAGTAGAGGGCCAGTGAAAAAGAAGACCCTGAATGAGATGGGTTGACTCTGTGGCTACAACAGCGGGCTCAAACATGACAATGACATTGTGGATGACACAGGACCTGGAAATGTTTTTGTTCTGTTGCAGGAAGAGTCGCTTTTAGTTGGAACCAACTAAATGGCACCTAAAAACAAACAACAAACATTTAGGTGATTAGGTGATACTATGATAAACAAGCAAACGGAAAAAAAAAAAGTTTCTTCAGTGACCACAAGGAGTCATGTTTTGACTGGAAAAGAGGTGTTGGAGGAAATAATATGTATCAACGTATTGGAAGGGAAAAGGAGCTCAAACAGTAGTGTGGAGTGCATTAGGCTCCTTAGGCGCTATCTAGGCCCATATCTAGTTTATCCTCATCTGTAATCATCTGTTTAGAACACTGGTCTGTATCCTCAGCATCAGGTACAGTTCCTGACTTAAGTTTAACGGTTTTGAATGGAATTGAATCAAATTGCATTACAATCCATGGCTCTTTGTTGTTAATGTAATTTTCTAATGCTGATTTAATATACTCAGTAAATGCTGACATTGAAAATGTTGACTTGATTAGGCCTCATCATAAAACCATTTGTTGCTCTTTCCTAAGTTTGGTTCATATGATACAAACAGGAGAAAGAAAAGTCATTTTAAAATTTATAACAACAAAAGGCTGGGAAGTCAGCAGAAATTATATTTTATATTGAGGTCGACGGCACATAACAACAACAACAACACTTCTTTAAGAACTTCCATAATATACTCTTACCTGTGATACCCAGAATAGCTCAATGAGGTATGTTGAGGGAATTGTAAGAAAGAGAATAATAAAGGTCATCTAGTTATTTAGTAAGAGAACAGTAACATAAAATGATATACCCAGGCTTCTAATATATGCTCTTCTTTTGTGAAACTGAAATATGATGGGTGGATTTTAGTATGTAAAAATATATGCTAGTGGATTGAAAATTTAATATATTAGCTTCTTATAATTTAATTCTATAATTTAAGACTGTTTTTCAGTGCTCATTATAGTTTTGATTTTCTTAGAGTTCAAAAATAGCTAGACATTTACATTCAGTTTATGTGTATCATGTTCATTATAAGGTTATATTACATATAATAATTTGGTCACATAGTCACTCTGTGAGCTTCAATGTTATCCAAAAACCAAGCTCACTGTCATCCAGTCTATTTCAACTCGCAGCGATCCCCATTGAGGTTTCTGAGGCTGTAAATCTTTACACAAGTAGATCACCCCGGAGCAGCTGGTGGGTTCGAACCACTGACTTTCTGGTTAGCAGCCAAATGCCTTATCTGCTATGCCACTAGCTAATTTTATTTCATAAGTGTCCACAGCTTATTTATGTATAATTAATCTATTTTCTCTTTGCTCTTATTTGTACTGATATGTTCACTTTAAATCAATGCTAAGTAAACATTTTGGGACCATATTTCTCCTTCACTATCTTAATGGAAGTGAGGGTCCTGGGAGTAAAGATTGCTGAATGCTCAAATACACATACCTTAAAAATTGCAATTACATGGCTATTATGGATCTCTGAAAGCCTGTTACAGAATTCCCTAATCTTGGCACTATTAACATTTTGGGCTGGATAATTATTTGTAGTTGACTGTTCCGTGTATTACAGAAAGTTTAGCAGCATCCTTGGCCTCTGTCCACTAGATGGCCAGTAACACTTTCCAAGTTTTGACAACCAAAAATATATCCAGGTATTGTCAAATGTCTCCTGTTTGGCAGAATGCCCCCTATTGAGAACCATTGGGTCATAGTCCAACAATAGAGTTCATGGACCCCAGGTTGAAAAAAAAAAAATCCCGTGTGAATGGAGATTTGGAAAGTGTGGGAATATTGGACTATTGTGTGGTCCATTGCTATCTTCAACTTAGGATACTTCAAGCTCTTAACCTCATCTTCACCATAAAGCAATGACAAAATATAAGTTTTTCAAATAAGAGAATTTTAAATATGACTTCTCTGCAAAAACAATTTGATGCTTTATATGGGAAATAAGTCTTAAACATAGCATTTGGGTTTTCATTAATTATTAATTTAAGCTATCTGGTCTTTGCAAGTTTAGATTCCCAAGAAGACTGATCAGGCAATTTCCCTGTTATTATCTCATAGTTAACATCTTTCAGGACTGAGGAGATACAATAGGGCACTAAACAAATGTACACTCTCAAACCAGTGATTAAAATACAGACACTTCAGGAGAGGTGGACAATTAAGTAATTTTCCCCTTTCTATGCTTTCAATTTATTTCTGAGAGAAATATTGATGAAAACAAAAATGGCAATATAAATACACCTCATAATACATGGAGGAGGGGCATATGAAACAGAGGAAACAAAATGGTGTATATTTTTATCAATATTTCTATAAAAATAAGGATGATAAGAAGTTATCCTTTATTATATGCTTCCTATATGTCAGGAGGGAGCTCTGGTGGCATAATGCCTAAGGCATTTGACAGCTAACCAGAAGGCTGGTGGTCCAAACCCACCAACCGCTCCTCGAAAGGAAGACTGGGCAGTCTACTTCCATACAGATACCTGCCTTGGAAACCCTAGGAGGGTTAGCTATGAGTCGGAATTGACTCGAGGGCAGTGAGTTTGGTTTTAGTTTTTATATGTAAGAAACAATGTAATTTGGTTTACATGGGTATTTATTTTTGCATTTAATCCTCAATGGACCTTAAAAGGTAGGAAATATCTTTATGTGCTATTCTTAACTCTAGTTGAATAAAACACAGATGAAGACGTTAAATCACAGATCTCCTTTTGAATTTGAATCCAAGTCTGACTTCCTTCAGAAACTAATATGCTAACCACTCCATCACATCAATTTCATGTGTATATTCCATTTTTGTTTTACTTAATGTTTTACATAGATTCAAGTTTTTATAGTTATGCTGTATTATTTATTTGATCTGATAAATAAAATCTACAAAAGAACAGCAAAGAAAATGAAAAGTTGTGTTTATGCTCAAGATATGTATTCTAGTTTTTATATACATTTTAGCTTATTAATTTTCTTCTCCTCCTGTGAACTACAATGATGAATAGAAGTTAGGAAACAAATTAAGTATGATATGTATAAAGTAATGAAGTTACATGTTTAGAGTAATTATAATTCCTAATTCAATTTCCATTTCAAATGTGTATTTTCTACCTCCCATCAATTTAAGCTAGATAAACTAGATAAACAAACAAACAAAAAGCTTATTCTTATTCTCGTCCATTGAGAGTGGGTAAGGGAAAAGGAGCTAGCCAGCTGGTGCAGTTAGAGTTTGTAGTAAATGGCAGTGAAAACAGACGTGTTTGGAATCTCCAGCTGGATGAGCATTGTGTCAACACTTTTGTGATATTTCTTGATGATATCTTGTTAGTCTGAAGAGCACTTAGCAGAAACTAATTATCATCTGGTGAACACTCTTTAGTGGAAAAGGTGAAAATCTATTCAGTATGTGCAATGCATGCTCAATTGTTAACCTAAACTGAAAGCTATGAAGACTGAATGTTTTGGTGATTGTGTAGGTGCAAACAAAACAGGTGTTGTGCATTATCCCATAAAACATATGTTTCCCAGTGATTAGATTTGGAATTCTACTATTTTTATTATTGAGTTGTTCGAAGTGATTACCTATATTTGGGGTACTTCATGTTATTGTCCAATTACATATAAAGTCCAACATAGAAACTTCTAGATTGGTCTCAAATATGATGTTAAGCTATTATTTAATTTTAGGAAAAGATAAAAAATATGTTCCATATTTCAACAAAATACTTAATTCTTTTAAAATTAACATATATTTTTAATAAATTATAACAGCTGTTCTTAAATGAGCAAATCTTTAGTACAAATGGAGCAGAGTATATCAATACCAAAGTAATGGAAAATTACATGCTGACTTTTTATTGTATTCTGAACATTAATTAATTAAGTAATTAAATATCTACTTATCACCTTATAGGTGACATCTGAGTTAGCTATCTTTCTTTTGGGTTACTGGAAATAAAATTATTTATGAAGAATTTGACCCAAATGATTCTGTCCAATGATTTCATGTTATTTACTATTTTATTCACATCATTTGTAATTGAAATAAAATATAAAACAGTAAATGAAATTCTATTAACAATGGTGTGCATGTTGGATTAACACCAAATGGGAATTTTAACCTAGCTGACTTTTGTAGTCAAATATGGCTCTGCTCACAAGTTTATTTTTCATGAGGTTTCAGATTCTTTTGGGGCATACTAATTATGAGGAACCATATTAAGTAGAATTGACATATTAATGGAATGAAAGATTATCAGAGCATCGAGGAAATGAAACTTAACCTGGATAGTGGGGAAAACACACAAAAGCCATTAAATAGAAATTTATACATTTGAGCTACATCTAACACAACAACTACATCTACCGCAACAAAAACAACAACACATCCATTGCTATTGAGTTGATTCCAACTCATGATAAGCCTATGAGTTATGGCGTAGAACTGCTCCATGATATTTTCTTGGCTGTAATCTTTACAGAAGCAAATTGCCAGACCTTTTTTCCATGGTGCTGGTGAGTGGGTTTGAATTACCCTTTAGGTTAGTTGTCAAGAGCAAACACTTATGCCACCCAGGGACTTTTATTACAACTATAGTCATATATATATTTATATGTGTGTGTATGCATATATATATATACATGTTGCTGTTGTTGTTGTGTGCTGTCAAGTTGTACCCGACTCATAGCAACCCCTTGTTGGGTTTCTGAGGCAGTATCACTATGGAAGTAGATTGCCCAACCTTTCTTCCAAGGAGTGGCTGGTGGGTTTAAACAACTAGACTTCTGGTTAGCAGTCAAATGCCTTAGGCACTACACCACCAGAGCTCCTATATACATATAGATATGGATACATACATACGTCTTCTAAGGGATATCTAAAAGGAGCTCTGGTGGAACAGTGGTTAAGACATTTAACTGCTAACCAAAAGGTTGGCAGTTCGAACTCACCAGCCACTTTACAAGAGAAAGATGAGGCAGTATGCTTTCATAAAGATTTGCAGCTGTGGAAACCCTATGGGGCAGTTCTATTCTGTCTTATAGAGTCCCTGTGAATCAGAATCAACTTCATGGCAGTGTGTTTGTTTTTAAGGGGTACCTGAAGAAATATGAATGGCTGTGTATCTTCTGGGAAAATTCAGTTAGAAATAATATAGAAAAAATTCATTTTAAAACAAAGAAGGAATATAGTTAATGGAACAAAAAAAAAATACAAAGCATTTATATAAAACATATCAACAATTTGGTGGCTATTGAAAAGTGTATTATCTCTTTGATAAAATGTGTTTTCTTGATATGTATGTGAAGTGGTAGTCAAGGTATCATTTTTGAAAACAATATTTTTCAGAAATTTACCTAAGGTCTTGAAAGTCAGAAGTTTTCCTTATTCATTTCATCCATTCTGCAAGCATTTTTGTGTGCCTCCTAAATATGTCACAGTTCTACTACTTATTGAGGGAAAGGTATATTATCTATTAGAAGACAATTTGATTACAGTATCAAGATGCACACCTATCATCTGAGAGTTAATTATCAGTGTACTGCATGTGAAATATAAAGGCAATACATGACAATTAAATCTAGAATATATGGTAATATTGTAAATATGATGTGGAAGCATAGAAGTGTTTTGGAAGCATTAGGGGTGGACTTGGGAAGATCTATACAATTTGGGTAGGAGAGAAGATGAATCAGCCGAGAGAATCACCCAACTCTGTTTGGAAAGTCATTCCTTTGGCCGTGGAAAAGTTATTTGTACCCATTTCAAGTTTCAATTTTTTATCTGTAATGTGATGGACTTTTTAATCATTTAAAATATCTATGACTGAAGTCTTCTTGTTGACTTAATCTTGCATGTCAGCCTCAGCTAGTGTCTTTGCTGATTATTTTTTCTTCGACAATCACATCCATGGTCCACTCTCCAAATAAAGATATTTTATTGGGTAATTGTTATATACATTCTTTATTTCTTCTATACACTGAATCGAAATCTATTTCAGCTACCTGATTTCCATTTCTACCAGTAACACAATGCTCCTATAAGTATATCTTCCTCTATGAATCCTTACTGACCCCTTGCTTATTTTTCTGTGTCCTCCTTCATGCTCTATTATCCTACAACTGAATGGAAAAGACTCGTTCTTGGCTATGTCTCAAAATATGGCAGGAAGAATAATATATTGAAGTGTTGATTTATTATTTAGTCTGTCTTCAGGCTTATTGTCACTGTATAAAAGTATTCTGTTTCTGTAATTTGATCTGAAATTCATTGTATGACTTCCCTCTATGAACTTCTGGGCATCTAGCCTAATGAGATGGAAGGATTTCTTAGACAGCCCCAAAGCATCCTAACATGAACTTTTGATTCTTCAAGTATTTTCCAAAGAGAAAGAATGGAAATGGAACTGTTAGAGATTCTGTGTTGACAACAAGAAAGCAGTGATGGATGAGGGAGTAAAGCATTATAGCACAATATCCTGAACAAAGAACACTGTCCAACAAATTCAGCATTTACTGTGAAGCTACATTACCAGATCATTCACTATCATCACACTATGTGAAGCCTCCCCAATATTTACATAATAAAAATATTGCTTGAGTTACAAACGTTTTTGTAAAAAAAATTAAAATTATAATGACAAACTATCTGCAAAGATATGGGTCTCTTAGCTAGACAACATCAACTCATTTTTCTTTTGAAATTTAATTTGTTTCTGATCTCAAAAATGCCCTAAATGTGACCACTTATAATTAGAGATCTGAAATAGATGATTTATAGATCATATAACTGTGTACCATATATATTTATACAATATAAATAAAATAAATTATATAGTCTCTGTAGACTTCCAAATGATCACTCATCCTGATGAAATTGGAAGACCTGAGGAAACACCAAATAAAACTATTCTCTTTCTCTTTCTAACTCTTCTCTCTTACTCTTGCTCTTACTCTCTCTCTTACACACACACACAAATTTGTCACTCTATGTATACTTCTAAAGGAAAATTAATATATGAACTATAAAGGATACAATTCATAGAGATTTTAAAGTAACAGATCTTAGTTTTGGAAGAAAAGAAATCAACAATATATTAGAATACATATACTAGAATAATAGGGCTGTTAAATGTGACTAGAGTTTATAAAACCCAGAGGGTGATGGTAGTACTTTGTATACTAATGTTTTTGAGCTGTTGAAAGAGCTTGACCTAAGACCACAGTGTTCAAAATAGACTTTCTTGAATAAATTCACTAGCTTTCCTAGAAAAACCTGTAAGAGATTAGATAGTATACTTTTCTTTTTTTTTTTTTTAAATATAAAAATTTCACAAATGAGTCTCTGGAAATGTTCAAAACAATATTCAAATAAATATGGTTTATGAGAAAATACTACTTTTACTTACACAGCCAGTTGTCAATTATTTGTATCCCAAACACCATGATATCTACACAATCAAAAATAAAGTGCTGAATTTATTTAAATGAAACTCCCTTCCTAGATCTTCTTGAAGAAATAGTTTAGTAAGTTTCACTGGAAACTTACTTTAATACAAATAATTTTTTTTCATAAATGTGAGAAAATGTTTGGTTGTATAAGTATAATGAGGAGCTCTGGTAGCATAGTGCCTAAGGCACTGCTAAGCAGAAGGCTGGTGGCTCAAACCCACAAGACACTCCTTGGAAGGAAGTTTGGGTAATCTACTTCCTTAGTGATACCACCTCGGAAACCCAAGGAGGGGTCGCTATCAGTCAGGTCTGACTCAACGGCACATAACAACAACAACAACAACAACAACAGTATAATAAATACTTCAAAAAATGATGTGCATTTTTGTTTGTTCTTTATTTTTGTGTTATTTTAAAGTATATTTGTGATATAAATGTGATGAAATAATATATATTTATAGATTTTTTAAATCTATTTTTCATAAATCATTGGAAGAATATGATCTACATAATGCATAAGACTTTTTTTTTTTTTTGGAAAAAAGGGAGACCAGGTTTGCTGGTCTGATAAAGCCTGGTGGAACCACTGAGACTATGGCCCCTAGCTGTCCTTCAGGTCTAGAATTGAACCCACACCTGTGGCTTCCAGCCAAGAAAAAGACAGGCATAGGAGTTGAACATTTACCTGAGGTAAATACAGTCCTTGGAGAGAACAAGCATGGGAGAAAGAAGGGCTGTTTATGCACAGGGAGATAGCTCAGGGAGCTGGGGGGCAGGGGTGCATGGAGAGATGGACACTGGGAAGAGGTGACTGTTGGGAGGAAGTGGGAGGGGAACTATTGCATTGAGGTGATTGTGGTCAATGTTATGAGACAAAGTGTATATGAACTGCTGTATGGAAAGTGAATTTG
>NW_006921800.1:5936810-5943225 GCF_000298275.1 Orycteropus afer afer | reverse complement strand
TATCTTTCTTTTATTTCACTGTTGACAACATGTAAACTGCTATGACCAAGAGCTTGGCTTACATTTTTTTTCATCAGCACATGTGCCTCACTCTTTTTAAGCTCAAAAGTGGCTCCCAGTAAATATGTGTGGAATTATGGAGTCCATTTCATATCTTTACCCATATATTAAAGAGGATGGGACAGAGTGTAGGAAGAATATGCATCATATTACATTTGAAGATGTAAGAATAGATTACAGGGTAGAAATCAAGACTTAACTTCCCACAAAATATGGCATAATATATAGACTAATACAATGCATTTTTCATCCTTTCTTCTCTTGTAGCATCGATATTACCTAATATTATAATAGATTTTTTGTATTTTTCCTTACCATTCTATTTGGTAAGGTACAGTTGTTTCTAAATAAAAGGGGTGTGATCTTCCTTACAACTATTATTTTCACAGGGTCATTATCCCTTAATCAATTCTTTGCTTAAAATGACAAATATTTAAAGAACACAGTAAAATAACTTTGTGGTATAGAAAACTGCAGTATCTTCTCTGTACCTGCAAGTACCAGAAAGAGAACAGAAGTTATCTCCACTGCTGTATGGAAAGTGAATTTGATTTGTAAATTTTCACCCAAATCACAAAAAAAAAAAAAAAAAAAAAAATTTGTTGTTTGTTTAAAATCAACTTTAGCTTCAAAAATCAATGTAAAACTAGTAAAGAAAAGGTATAGTCATCAATAATACCTAACATGTCCCTTTTAAGGTAGAGTGTGACCTAGCAAGATAGAATTTGCTTCTAGGCTACTCTTCCTCATACATGTTCACAAGAGAATTTATAGTAAATTGGAGTTGATTTTAATGTCCCATTACTCTCCCTACAAATTTTCTGTTTTGCCAAAGGATTGTCACATAGGCATAAGACATTCTCTACTGAATACAGCTGGGGTTCCCTACAAAAAAAGAATTCATGAGTTCATAAATCTTTCAATCCCTTCAATTTACCTGGAGAGTTATGGATTGCATGCTGGGTAGCAGTACATGGAGCAGATCATCTTGAAAAAAAATGCCATCTCCATAATGGTGAGGTTGCTATTTCCCAGTGGGGGTGAACTGTTTAGGCTATATAGATACGGCCCTATTGCAGATTGCTGCTGGCAGGGAAAATCACTTTCTTTTTGGTTTCCATATTGGTTTGAATGTATTTCAGTGCCTGAGACTTTAATTGTGTCAAAAAGACTGCATGTAATTACTTTTAAGAATTTGATATGAATGGACAAAAGGAAGGAATCTCCCAGTTAAGTGTGTTAATGTCTTAAAGTTCTCTAATGTGTGAAGGTATTACAGGATGGTGAGATTATTATACTGTATTTTATGCCATGTTTGCTGTATCATTAGGTGCAATGGCAAACAAGAGAGTAAAGAATCTTCATTGACTTATTTTACATATTTCCTTTAGATTTCATTATGCATTTTTTTGAAGGTAGGGGTTTGCATTTCTTTGTCCCTAAGTAAACAAAATAACAGCTACTTTTCTGAGTAGACTTTTTTTTTTTCCTAGCAAATTACCATTTTCTTTTTGTCTGCATGTTACATTATGCATGCATAAGTTGTGTGCTATCCAGTCAATTCTGACTCATAGTGACCCTATATGATAGATTGAAATTGCCCTATGGGGTTTCTTAGGTTGTAATCTTCAAGCATAGCACTGGTGGCATAGTGGCTAAGTGTTTAACTGCTAACCAAAAGATTAGCAGTTCAAACCCACCAGCCATTCCATGAAAGAAAGATTGGGTAAGTCTATTTCCTTAAAGATTTATAGTTCTTTAACTACGGAGCCAGTGTACCACACTATGTTAAATTTCATTTAATATTTCAAGTTTACATTGAATTCTCTTTCCCTGAAATCGTGTAACACCTATCATCTCTGCCCATACTATGGTGCTTATTTGTTCTCCATGTTTTTTTTAATGTATCTTTCTTTTATTTCACTGTTGACAACATGTAAACTGCTATGACCAAGAGCTTGGCTTACATTTTTTTTCATCAGCACATGTGCCTCACTCTTTTTAAGCTCAAAAGTGGCTCCCAGTAAATATGTGTGGAATTATGGAGTCCATTTCATATCTTTACCCATATATTAAAGAGGATGGGACAGAGTGTAGGAAGAATATGCATCATATTACATTTGAAGATGTAAGAATAGATTACAGGGTAGAAATCAAGACTTAACTTCCCACAAAATATGGCATAATATATAGACTAATACAATGCATTTTTCATCCTTTCTTCTCTTGTAGCATCGATATTACCTAATATTATAATAGATTTTTTGTATTTTTCCTTACCATTCTATTTGGTAAGGTACAGTTGTTTCTAAATAAAAGGGGTGTGATCTTCCTTACAACTATTATTTTCACAGGGTCATTATCCCTTAATCAATTCTTTGCTTAAAATGACAAATATTTAAAGAACACAGTAAAATAACTTTGTGGTATAGAAAACTGCAGTATCTTCTCTGTACCTGCAAGTACCAGAAAGAGAACAGAAGTTATCTCCACTGAGGTTTATAATGGTTTTAAGTATATTATATTTTCAGGTTAAAAAAAAAATAGGATAGTGAGGTTGTTGGGAAAAAAAAAATATATATATATATAATGTTTCTTGCAATAAATAGACTTCTGAGGACAAAGTATGCACAACTCATTATACGATAAGGAAATGGATGTTAATAAAACGATAAATTAGATATACTTTTATCAAGAGCTTCTTATAGTAGAAAAGAATGTTTTTAGAGTTTCCTTTGTTCCATCCTTAATACATTCTTAAGTAGACAGACAGGTAGATTTTACAGTTGGAGATCTGAGATGCAGAATGACTAAGATTGAATATTTAATGATGGATTAATTCATCCCTTTATTGGATACAAGCATATCATATGTGTCATGTGCCAGGGAACATGATAAATATTGGAGATACAATGATTTCCTCCCAAATTGAACAAAAAATAATGGAACTCAACTATGATGTTATGGATTTTTTTTTTTTTTTTTTATCATGAGTCCCAAAGGGAGCATTGATACAAATTTACTATTTTTTTCACTTACTCCTTACAATAAAAATAATTTAGTTTCCAAGTCATATACAAATATAACATTTATTCACCAACATAGAAATATTTCTCTACATTTTTCTTAAATATAGAGTTCACTCTTTCTGTCTTCAATTTGGAAACTGATTATGGATGTATTTCAACTATACACAGAAGTAAATAGTAAATAAAACAATATAATGAATCTTCATATGTCCATTACTGTGCTTTAGTAAATATCAACATTTTATCAATCTATTTATTGTACCATAAGCACATAATTTTTTCCCCTTGCTGAAATATTTTAAAACAAATCCTAGACAGCATACTAACTTGTACTTAAAAATAATCAAAACAAAATCCATGGCCATCCAGTTGATTACGACTCATAGTGAGCCTGTAGGAAAGAGTAGAACTGTCCCATATAGTTTCCAAGGGTATAAATCTTTATGCAAGCAGACTGCCACATTTTTCTTCCAGGGAGGAGCTGGTGAGTTCAAATCACCAATCTTTCAGTTAGCAGCCAAACACTTTAACCACTCACTGTGCCACCAAGGTGCCTTTGTCTACAAATAGCTACATGAAAATAGTATCACAATATCCAGCAATATTAACAGTGATTCTTTAATATCATCTAATAGTCATTGAGCAGTTTTAAAACAACCCAAACTGTGATACCATCATGATGCTTAATGTGGTAAAACAAGAAATGTCCATCCAGTCCCACTTTAAAAGTAATCTTGCTAAAAAATTTAACCTGAATTGATTCAATCTAGAACTAATTACACATTTATAGGAAATATAATATGTAGAAAAGTATATACAAAACATCAGCCGAATACAGAGGTGGAAAATTCTGCCAGAAAAATGATTTATTTCTTTACTTACTGAATGGCAAACAAAGATGTGTGTGTAATTTTTATAAAGTGAAAGAAACATAGTAGATGTTATCAACCAAACACAATGTGCAAACCTGTATGAATCTTGATTTGGACAAACCAAGTGTTTAAATGTATTTTAAGGCAATTGAGTAAATTTTTACTCGGACGAGGTACTATTTAGCTTTTAAAGAATCAATAAACTTATTTTTGTTTTTACTTTTTATATTTTTCATCACGATTGAATATAAGATTCTATCAATGTGTTTCACACATTTTATATATTTTCAAAAATTGTTAGATTTCAGTTAAATTTTTTTAGGAGTCATGACTAAATATTTAAAAAAAAATTGATCAGAAGCTTCCTATATTAGTGTTCCAATGAAAGAAAAAAAAAAAAAAGAAAACTAACTGCGGTCAAATTGGATCCAACTCATAGTCCTTGAGTTTCCGAAGCAGGGAAGTAGATTGCCCAAACTTCCTTCGGAGGAGTGGCTGGTGGATTGGAACTGCCAGCCTTTAGTTAGCAGTCAAATGCCTTAGGCACTACGCCAGCAGAGCTCCAATGAAAAAGGAGAGTTTAAAATGTATAGGAAAGTATAGCTTCTTGTCAAAATAATAATGTATCTGCTATAAACAGTGACTACAGGCATCAAATATAAGCAAATATGTTCAAAAGCAACTGTATAGTAATCTATAAAAGTGACTTATCAACACAAAGTTCCATGTAAATATATGCTAACTGGAAATTGCTTTATGATGCTTTTTGGCCTATTATATTTATTTATCAAGACAAAAAAAATTGCTTAATTCTATTAAGCAGAAAAAATAAAAATTCCTTCTTGTGAGGTGATTTCCCATGGCAATGCATTTGTCTCTACAATAATAGCCAAAAAAATAATATTATAGCACATTAAGGGAATGGTTATATATTTTATATTTGTGCATGTGAGTATGTATTTAAAAATAAGATTTTAATTCTAAAATCAAAAGCTACAATCTTATACATGAATTTTCAATACCTTATTAGTATAAATACTAGACTCTTCACCCACTCATCTATTTAACAGCTATTTATTTATTGTCCATAGAAATTTTAACAGTAAAATATCAGAACTTTTTAGAAAAGCCCATTAAATGTTTCACAAATGTATTTTAAAAGTAAAATCGAGTTGATTTTGATGAATGGGAACCTGGTGTGCAGGAGTAGAATTGTGCTATGAAAAGTTTTCAGTTGTTGACATTTTAAAATAAGATCACCAGGCCTTTCTTCCACACTACCTCTGGGTGGAGTCAAATCTCCAATTTTTTGGTAGAATTTAAGTTATCACCCAACTACTCCACAAAGCATTCAGTGGAAGTGATTAATCTGATCATAAATTATATCTCTCAGTTTGCCTCTCACAAGCATTCTGTGTATTTTTCATATATTTGTCACATTTTAAATTATAGATTTATTTGTGTGAACATTTATCTAATGCCAGTCACTCCCATTACACTCCTTAAGAGCAAAGACCATGTTGGTTTGGTTACCACTCTATGCTCCTGTCTAGCACATAGTAAGTCTTCAATTTTATTTATGTGTGAATAAATTTTGTTTTATAGATTTAGAGAGCAAAAAGACTTACTTATTGAGATGCTACTACATGAGCCTTATAACAAAGTATTATTTTACAAGATTGTTTTATAGCATAATATGGATAGTGCTTAATCCACAAAAAGACCTCAATAATCAGTAATATTTGTATTTACAGACTCGAAGAAAATGTAGAGCTAAATTTATTGTTCCATTCTAGCAGTTTTTGCCATAGCAAGGGTCTAATGATACCTACTGCATCTTTCTTCATCTGAGGCAGAAGTGTCAAGTAGTAAGATCACAGGCTCTGGAGACTGCTTGCTTTGGTATTGCCTTTTACAACTACTGGCTGTGTAATCTTGTTGTTGTTATTATGTGCCATCGAATTGAACCCAACTGGTAGCGACACCTCCTTGGGTTTCACTACAGAGGTAGATTGCCCATCCTTCCTTTCGAGGAGTGGCTGGTGGGTTTGAACCGCCAGCCTTCTGGTTAGCAGTCAAGTGCCTTAGGCACTGCGCTACCAGAGCTCTCCTGGGTAAACTTAGCAAACATTTTATTGTATTTATGTTTTTTAATGTCTCTGACTTAAATTCCTTTATTTGTAATGCAGGCAAATGTAATGGAATATTTCTGATCTCATGCCATGAGGAGTAAATAAATTAATATAGCTTAAGTGTTTAGAAGAGTGCCGGCAATAGAAGCATTTGATTTTAGCTATTATTTGTTCTAAGGAGCCTTGTTGGCACTGTGCTTAAGTGCTTTTACTGTTATGAAATACTTTAGATATTTTTGAAAGTAGATGATACATGAATTTAAGATAAATGTGTAATTTGAGATAGTTCAGTTAGTAATATTTAGTAAACTTGTCATCAAAT
>NW_006921800.1:5927853-5936233 GCF_000298275.1 Orycteropus afer afer | reverse complement strand
TTTTTTTTTTTTTTTTTGGTTTATTTTGTAGTGTTCCGTATTAAGCCAAGTTAACAGTGAATGTGGAATAGACAAAAACCAAAAAAAACAAACTCACTTCTGTCGAGTTAGATCCAACTCATAGTGACCCCTCTTGGGTTTCCGAGGCAGTATCACTGGGAAATAGATTGCCCTATCTTCCTTCTGAGGAGTGTCTGGTGGGTTTGAACCGCCAGTCTTCTGGTTAGCAGTCAAGTGCCTTAGGCACTATGCCACCAGAGAAGGGAACCTTTTAATTTCTTTTTAACATTCAGCACCTGTTTATTGATTGTCTACTTTATCATAAACATTGAACTAATTATTTGTGTTACACAATTAATAACATTAAATAAACAGTAATAATAAATAAACATTCTGAGTCTTTTGAAAATTTGTTCCTTTTATGATCAAAGCAACAAGAAATGGATGTGGGAAGTACTGAAGAGCTACAAGATCTTTGTTTAGGGAGTCATTGATTCCAAAGTTGAATAGAACTTGTGACATGAGAAAACCTACTTTCCTGCTGGAGTTCACACTGTTCCTGTACAAATGGCATTATAATCCTTCTAGTCCTCCTTTTTTTTTTTTTCTTTTTTCTTCTACTGCTTTTAATTTCTTTGATAAATTTAGTTGATGGGATGAATAATTTATTTAAAATTTGTCTAATGTCTCCACTAATTAGAAAACATTGTTAGACAAGGTTACTCAAAATGGAAGTTCTCACAACATATTTACAGTTTTCAAACTGGTAGCTTTGGCAATGTGATATAGAAGTCCCATAAGCAGCAGGTGTTTAGCTTCTTGCACATACATTTAACAAAATTGAAAAATGTGTAGAGTTTATGTTGTTTGGCAGAAAAATTCTGAGTCATGTACCAAACAATGCAGAGTAGATAGGAAAAGTTTATAAAGTCTAACAGATTTAACAAAATCTAAAATTTCTTAAATGTTGGCTAAGTAACCATAGGTTATTTAGAGATAGAAAGTTCAAAAGGAATGTAAATCACACAGTTAATAACCAACAAGTGAAGGCATTTGTAGCAGCCTAGATGCAGTAATTCTTCCTTGCATTGTAGAATATGTATTTTGAATATGAATAAATAAGGAATATATATATATATATATATATGGAAAAAAGTTCTCTACTACCATTATTCCCTAAACAAAACAAAAAGAATGCTGTTTGAAATAATTAATGAGACATAGAATGAAGTTGAGATCAGGGACTAAAATATGATGTACTAGAAAAACAGATTAAGATGCTATATTTAGATTAATCTCAAAGGATAAATCTAGCTTTCTCTATAAATCACCTATTAACCTAAAACAAAAGAACTTAATTTCCAATCCAAATTTAAGTAAAAAAAAAAAAAAAAAAAACACTAATATATACAACAGCACATTGCTATTTATGCTAACTTTATCGCACATAGAAATTAATGTACATATTTTTATAAATAATTTGAAGTAGTATTACACATGTACTATAAGTTATGAAGGAACCCTCATGGCAAAGTAGTTAAGAGCTCCACTGCTAACTGAAAAGTCAACAGTTCGATTCCACAAGCTGCTCAGATGGAGAAAGATGTGGCAATCTTCTTCCACAAAGGTATTCAATAAAAGCCACTGCCATCAAGTTGGTTCTGATTCATAGAGACTTTATAGAACAGTGTAGAACTACTCATAGGCTTCCCAAGGCTATAAATCTTTAGGAAGTCAGATTATCTCATCTTTCTCCCATGGAGCAGCTGGTGGGTTTGAACCACCAACTTTTCGATTAGCAACTGAATACTTTAACCACTATACCACCAAACTCCTACCATAAAGGGTTGCTTTGAGTAGGAATTGACTTGATGGCAATGGCTTTGGGTTTTTTAGTATAAGCAATGCAGTATTTGAGCCTCTTAATGCATATAATTAGGTAATAAGAGTTAATGATTGTAATGAATATAATTAAGTAAATCCCAAATCTCATTTTCTGCATTGATATAATTGTAGTCAATTTTTAGGTTCTATTATTATTATTATTATTATTATTATTATTTATAGGAAAAAAATAACATTACTCAATCATTTAAGAAATGTATATAAGCTCAGGATTGCTTGGCTTGTATCAAAACCATGACATGTCAGACATGTCATGATTGACTATGACAGACTCTGCCACAAAGCGATTCACAGACCAAAGGTGAAAAAGACACATAATCAAAGCTTACATTTTAATCATTTTGACTATTTAATCCTCAAAACTGTTGATTAATGAAACTGACTTATCAAATGTCACTTTAAAAATGACTAGAGCCATATTTAAAGAGATGCAAAATATGTTATTGAAAATAATTTTAAAGTATATAGGTAATGAAAAGGAAATAATGGAAAATTTTATTTACTTTTAATTCTTTTTTATTCAGTTCTTAATTTATAGCTCAATAAATTTATATGCTATAATAACATAATTAATATGTGTATAATTAATCTTGCTTTTAGTAATTATATTGCATGTTGGCTTTCAAATATAGTATTAATATAAATTAAAGCAATCTTTTCCTTTTTTTTCCCTAAAAATATGTCATCTTTACAGAAGTATAACATTATACCCAGGGAACTTAATAACAATGTACTGTAGGAATACATGGAAATCTTTTGTGTTTTCTTCTATAGCTATAACTCTTTGCAACTGTGTAGAACAGACACAGAATGAGACCAGACTGAGTTTGATTCTAAGTTTTAACATCTACTCATTTATTATTTTTAACAATGAAATTAATTTACCTGTGCTTTGATTTTCTATGGAACTAATAAAGTGTCTCATAGCATTGTTGTGAGGATTAAATTAAAGAAAATATTAAAAGTACTAAGGCAGCACCTGTCATAAAAGTGCCTGATAAATGTAGGTAGATATATAACTGCAAGTATACTGCTATATACAATATCACAAATAAATTATTATCTCATGGTAACAGATTATTAAGCCTATCAGAGAGCCAGTAAAGAGCTGTTAATGAATGAATGCAAGTTCTCACTTACATGGACTTAAAATGAGTCAAGAAATATTTCTTTTGTGATAATGTGTGACTTCGCCCTGGTGATATCCCCATCAACAGGACAGATCTTATCCCTGATATCATAGTACTTAAAATCTATATAATGAAAACAAAATTATCTACCTACCTATTTGTTCAATTATAATTGTTATGAAAGACAATTTATTAATCCTTGATATCTTAAATTTGTTCCTGTCACAGGTCAGATTTTTAGCAACTCAAATCATTTTACTGTAAGTAGAAAAAAGCTAAAATTACTTGTTTTTAAAAGAATAATATTCAAGATGATAATTATTTAATTTGTAATTCACTTTGAATAATAAATGTGTAACATAACAAAAATTATTTAAGTGGCATGAAGCATATTCTAGGATAATGATACTATGATAAATTCACCTTTATTTAATTTGTCATCACTTCCATATTAATAGTTTACATTACAGAACATATCCTTGCCCTTCCCATCCTTCTTTATCTTTTTGTTGGAAAAATAATAATAAAAAACCCTAACCTAAAGAATTTACTAGAGACAAAAGTGTTACCTCTTTAATGTAATAGCTCATACGTGTTGAACGGTTGGTATATGCCAAGTGTTATTCTTAAGACACTGTGCCACTGGAATTCCTTTATTCTTTGGGTTTCCTAAGTATATTATTTAATATACTTATTATTTAATATACTTGCTATTGTGTACCATCAAGTCAATTCTTACTCATAGCAGCTCTATAGGATAGAGTAGAAACTACCCTGTAGGGATTCCTAGGCTGTAATCTTTACATGTTGGAACTCTAGTGGCTCAGTAGCTAAAGCAGTCAACTGCTGACTGAAAGATCAGCAGTTTTAATCCACTCCTCAAGAGGAAGATGTAGCAGTCTGCTTTGGTAATGACTTACAGCCTTGGAAACCATATGGGGCAGTGCCACTCTGTCCTCCAGGGTCACTATGAATAGGAAACAACTCAATGGCTGGGGTTTTGTTTGTTTCGGTTTTGGAATCTTTATAGGAGCAGGTCACTAGGTCTTTTATCCCAGTGATCCATTAGTGGGTTCAAACACTGGACTTTTGATTAGCAGGCTAGCACTTTACCATCCTACCACCAAGGCTTCTTACATCTCTATCAAGTTGGTATTAGTTTAATACATTTAGCAGGGAGGGAAATTGAGAAAAACTTAGGCTAAGTAATTTATATTCACAAACTGGTAGATAATTCAACTTAAACTCAAATTCACCTCCAGAATTTGTATCCTTATCATCCTGTGATGATTTTCCTATAATAGTGTGGTCTTGGTCTTGTTTCCTGAGAAATAACTGTTCTTGTTAGTCCTGTTAAATTGATTTCAACTCTTTGCAACCCTAACTATTCAGAGAATACAACTATTCTACAGGGTTTTCATAGCTGAGACCTTTCAGAACCAAATTGGGAGGTCTGTCTTCTAAGGCACCGCTGCATGGGTTTGAACCACCCACTCACTAGTATCTAATGCATAACATAAAGCATTACTACTAACTAGAAGGCTGACGCGTGAAACCCACTAGCCACTCCTCGGAAGGAAGAGCAATCTAGTTCTGTAGTGGTACCACCTAGGACACCCAAGGAGGGGTTTACAGTGTGTTTGACTTTCTGGTTTAGGAAATCCTGGAAATAACTCTAAAACCTGGAATTTCTTGAGTAATTGAGGTACCTTTGCTAAGCTAAAATTTACTTGGAGGTTGGTCAAACCACAAAAACCATCTGGTGTCCACTATCTTCAGAAGACATGATGCAACCTATCATGCATATGCAATGAGACTTCAATCGGATTCTGACTGTGGCAAAAGGAGGGGGATGCACCCTCTTTGGTCTATGGGAGCTGCATGGTTGGAACCCTTCCAAACCTTGCCCATGTACTTTTACTTATGACAATTCTGACTTGTATAGTTTTGCTATATTTAATCTGTAGTCTGTAAGAATAATACTTTCTGTGAGTTTTATGAACCTTTCAGTAAATTATTGAACCAAAAAAGTAGTGGGAGCCAACAGGTAAAATTGAGGAAGCCCAGAAGAGGCCCCCAAGCATATGCCTGGCATACTGAAGGGGTAGTTGGAAAATCCCAGTTTTGTAGCCAATCGCTAAGTAAGGGTATCATGTGAGCTCCCATGTTTCCCATGTTTGCTGCTGGCATCTGCCTGTTTAGCAGACTGAAGATAATGTCATTTCAACTTGGGAGCTCTGACCAAACTCTAGGTAGCTTGGGGTAGAAAGAAAGAGAGTTAGCTAGGGGCAGAGAGAGAAATTGCTTTGTGAGCCGCTGATGTTAGCAATGCATGAGAAGTGGGGAAGTGGAGTTTTGATTAATCTTGGCATTTTGAGCATTGTATTTATGTTATTCACCTCTGTACTACTTTAATTATAAAGTGGTTTAACTTTGCATAATATAGATCTGCTAAATTTGGATATAACTCTTCTTTGAAACAAATGTCATCATTTTATTTAAAGGTCAAAACAAAAGTGGAAATGCAAAGCAGATATATAATCCTAACTGTAGAATGTGGTAACCACCCATTTAATGTTAGATAGATTAATCCCATAGGTTTAAGGCTTAATATAAGGATTAGTCATTATTTAGTCAATAGCTCTGTGTAAGTAGTAATTAATGTAAAATCTGAAGTCATGTTCTGTCTGTGTTGTCATTTTCTATTCTTTCATTGAATAATGAACTAATACTTATTATTAATAATAATTGAATAATTCAAGTGATTTCTAATTTGAATGATCTCTGGGTAAGTAACAGCTCAGGAAAAAAAGGTGCAGAGGTTGAAAATATCTGGAACACATGACATCACTCCTCATGTGATCATGTAGATATTGTTTACTGATTATCTAGCCAAGGCACAACTTTAGAATCTTTCTCAGCACAGTTTACCAGGTAGCCTCTAAACATTGACCAGAATTTGTTGTCTAAAAAGCAAAGTATCTGTGGGCTGTTTTAAACATTTTGCAGAATATGAGTACTTATTCAATGGTTCTCACATTCTTAGACATGGAAAAAAGTACATTCCTTTCTAAAATTCTCAAATAGAATGAATTAATTTAATCTAAATTAGCTTCCTTATTACTGTGGTAGAGAGGGAAGAACAGAAATTCAGAGATCTAAATTCTGATTCTATCTGAATATTGAATAATTTAATTAATCTCTGTGATTCAGTTTTTGTTTTTTTCTTTCCCATCACCTTTTCCTTTTCATTTAAACAAAACAGAAACATGGAATATCCTCTTTTTAAAAATTAGTTGGATGATAATGCTGTAAGTGTAGTAATAGAAACTATCTAATTTCTGAAAAAAAAAATACTATGTTATAGAAACTTTTCAAAAAGCAAGCATTTATAAAATAATCACAAGTTCCTTTTCATTTCACTCCTTTTGATGAAGTGTATTTATGAGCTATGGAGGGAGAGAGTCTTTAGGCTCTTTTTAATTTTTTTTTTTTTTTTACTGATTGCAAAACCAATTCTAAAAACACTTTTTGGTATCCCTTCTGTCAAGAAATGATGGAAGAGTGTAGGGAAATCTTTAGGTAAGCTTTATTTCTAACTTTAATATTTCACATTAAATTTTTTAATGTTGATATATTCTTATCATTGTATTCGAAGTAATTTTCAATTTTCATCAAATGAAAATCACATAGCTTCACACAAGATTGGACTTTCAGATTTTAATTTCAAAATAGTATGGGTCTAGCCCCAAATGTATAGATTTTTCTGAACAAATTTAAAAAGCATATAAAGCAAAATTAAATAGTGTAAAAATCACTTAACTGAAATATTTTAAAAGATGTTTATGTGTTAAGTTCTTTCCATATTCAAACAAAATAACCAAACACAAATACAGACAAAGTAAGTACAAGCATCATTGCTGGAAAAACACATTTTGGAAAAGAGTTTTGACTGAAAAGAAATGATTTGATAATTAATTGTAGAAAATTGTGTTTTGTTTTCATGGGTGCAGAGGATTGGCTGCTTTCATTTGCAGTTTTATATAATTATGAGTAAAGCAGCTTTGATCATGGAAAAGGAATAATGGTTGGGAGTATATTCATCCATATCAAAACCATGTTGCCATACTGAAGAGTTTGCCATCTTTTCAATCAATTTATACTTTGCTTTTTTTTTTTTTTTTTTTTTCAGTTAAGAAATAGGGTTATTGTTCTTGGAAAGCCATCTGTATATTTCACTCAGGAGTTTGGAAGAATTTGTAACATGGACCTGAGGTCAATGCTCAAGAAGGGGAATGTGTATAGACCTTAAAAAAAAAGCAACTGAAAAGTGTAATTTTTGTATAACTCAGTCTGATCATTAGCTTCTGTCATCTGAGGTGCACTGGAAGATTCTTCTGCCTTTCAAGTTTTATCTTGTCTCTTTCTTGGTACTTTAAATTCATCTTTTATTCACTCTTAGTGTTCTGTGTAAATTCTGGGAGGGCAAAGCTAATTAGCATAAGGCTCTTTACAAAGAGAGTGGAGGATGGGCACACTAAAGCCAATGAGTGGCTATTTTAAGTGAATTATAGTAAGATTGCATCATAAAAGAAACACAAATTTTAGTTTTTAAGAGAATTTATCCTAAGTTGAATTGTTAGATTTCTAATGTCGAATGGAAGGCAAGATTAGTGACTAAGGTGGACTCTAGCGGTGTTGCTGGACTGAGCACTGCATTCAAAGAGGAATCAGATAGTAGTGGGCTTTCATTACAGTACCTGAAACCTAATTGCCTTGTAGGGTCTATGTCTTATTTAACTTTTTTTAAAATTCCATTTTCCTAACACATAGTGGTGGCGTGGTGCCTAAGGCGTTTGACTGCTGACCAGAAGGCTGGCAATTCCAACCCACTAGCCACTCCTGGGAAGGAAGATTGGGTAATCTGCTTCCGTAGAGATACTGCCTCAGAAACCCAAGGAGGGGTCACTGAGTCAGATCCAACTCGACGGCGTTGTGTTGTATAGTGGTGAATATATGAATATTTACCAAAGGAAGAAATGTGTGGTTCACGCAGTACACTGTCATATTAAGCGGAATTTAAAACTTTACGTGTATTTTCATTATCACATTTACGTAATTATATTGTATTTATTTGTTTGCCTATCTATCTCTCCAGCTAGAAGCTGAGGTTCTTAAGAGCAGGTTCTGTGTCCTATTCTCCTTAGTACTGTGAACATTACCATGTCATTGTTGTTGTTAAATGCTGTGGAGTCAGACCCGACTCATAGCAACCCCTCCTTGGGTTTCTGAGGCAGCATCACTATGGAAGGAGATTGCCCCATCTTCCTTCTGAGGAGTGGCTG
>NW_006921800.1:5923607-5927533 GCF_000298275.1 Orycteropus afer afer | reverse complement strand
TAGCGACCCCTCCTTGGGTTTCCGAGGCAGTATCACTACGGAAGTAGGATTGCCCAACCTTCCTTCGAGGAGTGGCTGGTGGGTTTGAACCGCCAGACGTCTGGTTAGCAGGCAAGTGTCTTAGCCACTATGCTACCAGAGCTCCATAGTGCCAAGCAAATAGCTGTTGTTTGAGGAAAGAGAAAAGAGGAGTATGTGAGGGATTCCTGCCCTTATGTTCCTACTGAATGAGTTGCATCGTAAAGGTAAGGATTTGAGATAACTGAAACAATTCATGAAGATTAATCAGTTACGTATTATTAGATATTTAAATCACAAGTAAAAAAAAAAATTACATGATAAGGCAAGAAAAAATACAAGATTGGGAGAGAAGGAAGGAAGGAAGGAAAGAAAATAATGCTTATTGGACACCTACTATGAACTGGGTTCTGTAATAGAACTTCACTAAATTATCTTTTTTAATGTGCATGACACCTTTACACAGGGAAGTTCCTAACTCCATCACACAGATATATAAGTTGTTATGTGTCCTGTCTAAGACCATATGACTAGTAAATATCCACATCAAAATGAGAACTCAGGTCTCTAGGCCTTCCAAGGCACTAAGCAAGAGGCACAGTGAACAATATCCACCAATACTACTAGCTGGATGGTAGGGATCCTCATGACTCCAATTCCCAAAGTATGGAAATAGGTCCAATACTTCGTACTTCTCCATCCTGATCACCATTTGCTCATGTGGCATTTTTACACTTAGCCCCAGCCCCCGAGAGCTGGATCTGAGCTCACACCTTCATTTAGACTGCCAAATAGGCAGACTCCAATTCCTATTGGCTCATACTGCCCATATGGGTTTGTTAATACACTGGAAAGATTCATAGTATTCATGGAGTGTACACCATACTTATATCTGCAATTCTATTACAACCCCAAAAGATATAAGCATCAAGACACATAGTAAGACATAGTGAAGTCTGAGAGGGATCACAGTGCAGAGTTTCTATGTCCCAGAGAGTGGGCAGTACCCACTCCTGTGCACGGTCACTATCCTGGATGTTCCATCTGTGTGTTAGGAAGCAGGAGTCTTTGGTCCTTACCATAAGGCCATGATAGATTACATTATGCTTCATGAGGCTTAGTTAACACTGGACCTCCAAGTGGTCTGGTCAGACCCCATTCATTAGCCCAAGGTGTTGGTATGGCTCCAGGAAATCAAGAAGAAAGGCCAAATGGCTTTCTGCAAGTTGATTCCACATCCAAACTTTTCATTAATCCTATTTCCCTAATAAAAAAAAAAAAAAAAAGAAAGAAAGAAACAAAACAAAAGAAAAAAGAAACCTGAAACATAAGACTTGCTAAATTTATAGGGAAAATAAATGTAGATATTTCATTATCCAACTTTTAATAATTAGAAACTGAATTATAGAGGCCTCTCATTTTATAAATCAGGTCTCTTCTGGAGCATGTACAAATCAAATTTTCTTAATCTCATTGATATTTAATTGGTATTGATTTTAAATTCATGATTTTTTCATTTAAGAATAGTCATCAGGTCATTGCTGACCTGTAAATGAGCCTTCAAATGCAGTAAAGTTGTTCACTATTTAGAGAAACAAGAATCCTTTAGCAAGCCCCTTGTTTTTTATGATTTCTAATTCTGGAATTTACTCTGGTTTTTCATGATCAGATTTTATCTATGAAATTTAAGGTATATGTTATAACTTTTAAAAAATGTCCATGCATGTACCTTAAGTTCTAATATAATTTCTTAATTAGTTGTGGAATAGGTCTCCAGTGAATCTATATTCTGATAGTGCCTATCCCCTATTTTATCCTTCATGATTTAGAAAAACATTTACAAAACTAATGAAAGATGAAAAATTAAATAAGAGGTAAAGTGAAGATAAGAAAGATTAGTTGTTTGCACTTAGTAATTGAAAATCATGGATGTATATTTTAATTAAAAAAATCAACATAGTCTAGAAAACATATTCTAATATTCTGAATAAAGAGAAACTGGAATTCTAACAAAATATTTGCACTCTGGGTTAGAATCCTCCATTGCATGGCACATAGTATCACTTGAATCTTACTATCTCTATCTTTTCCAAGGTGGTATCTCTATGGAAGTAGATTGCCCAATCTTCCTTCTGATGAGTAGTTGGTGGGTTTGAACTGCCAGCCTTTTGGTTAGCAGTCAAATGCCTTAGGCACTACACCACCAGAACTCCTTCATAACAGAAATATCTCTAAATTGTTTTGTATATCTAAATTAAAATTGCCCACTGAAATATTACAAAAATGAATCTTGTCATATGAGAAAAGGCCTGGACAATTGAAAGTGACTTTTTCAGATGTTCAAGGATCTCTGAGGAAGCAGAACCCAGAGATATTTCTAATGCCCTTTATTTTCCTCATTCCACTTTTATGGCATAGAAAGTACCTTTAAAGAGAACTAACTATAACCAATAATTAATATTGAAGTAGTAAAGTCATAATTTACATATATGGTTGAATATATAAAAACAAGCCAGCTATGGATTATTTCAAATGATGGATTAGGTATTAGTATGTTATGTTGTTATGTGCCGTCGAGTCAAACCTGACTCATAGTGACCCCTCCTTGGGTTTCCGAGGCAATATCACTGCGGAAGTAGGATTGCCCAACCTTCCTTCCGAGGAGTGGCTGGTGGGTTTGAACCGCCAGCCGTCTGGTTAGCAGGCAAGTGTCTTAGCCACTATGCTACCAGAGCTCCCAGATATTAGTATGGTAATTTCAAATTAGGATTTAATTCAAAGATTTCTTATTAGGCTTTTTAATGTCTGTAATCTTTCTTTAAAATAGTGACCTTTCTAAATATGTTTTGTCTAAGATTATTTGGCTTACATTCTTTTAAATTCCCATGTCTTGCTCATTGCATTATTTCCTAGCAATTCTCCCTAATCAATAATTTCTCAGAGTTCTTAACTTTCAAACTGTCAGTAATCTCTTTAGTATTTAAAATACTATACTTCCTGCCTCTAGATCTTACTCACTTTTTGCTCCTCCTTCCTGAAGATAAATGTACCCTGTTGGCACAGTGGTCAAAGCACTCAGCTTCTAACTGAAAAGTCAGCAATACGAATCCACAAGCCACTCCACAGGGAGAAAGATTTGGCAGTATGCTTTTGGAAAGGCTTACAGCCTTGGAAATCTTTTGGAGCATTTCTACTCTGTCTTACATTGTCACTATAAGTTGAAATTGACTCGATGGTAGTACTTTAGTTTCCTGAAGATAATAGTAATATTTTACACATGATTTGTACTTCACATTTACAAAATGCTTTTAAAAATACGGTTTTATTTAACATCCCCTTGCCACCTCCAATTTATCCTTATTTTACTTGCCAGAGAATTCTCTAAAATGCAAATCTCTTTCTAACTTTTCCCTTATTAAAACCTATTACTGATTTCCTATTGCTTAATCTCATAGCGACCCCTCCTATGGAGTAAAAGCCTAGCTACACTGATGACTGGCTGTTTTTTAAGATATTACTGTGTACACCTTCTAATTCACTTTCATCTCCGTGCCTTTTAAATGTCCTATGACCTTCTGTTGTTTTCTCTAGGGAGCATAAAAAGAGGCTCTTAGAGCATAAAATATGTTAAAACTTTGGTGCTAACATAAATAAATTGATGAAAATACCTATATTATTTTATTCATCTACTTGCCTCATTCTTCTTTGCCAGGGTCACAGAATAGAATGCATTTTCCTTATCTTCCCAGAGTAAAAAACAAACAAACAAACAAAAACACTTGATAAAAGTAAAAAAAAAAATAGGGCTCTATGATACAATTGGGAGCTCTGGTAGCATAGTGGCTAAGACACTTGCCTGCTAACCAGACGGCTGGCGGTTCAAACCCACCAGCCACTCCTCGGAAGGA